>NC_091441.1:49598899-49898899 GCF_964237555.1 Oryctolagus cuniculus | reverse complement strand
AAAAGCCATTGTAATCCAAAAGCTGTACTTTGGAAATTTATATTTACTAAATAAAAGCCTAAAAAAGGGGGAAAAAAAAAGAAAGCAATCTATGTTCAATCCGTCCTTTTGCAATTGCAATGGTCTTGGAAAGCATCAATCCCCCCCCCCCCCGCCCCGTCATTTGTTTCCTCAAGCCCAGGTTATTCCACTAAGGGGTGCTCAGCCTAGAGAACTTCCCTTTCTCTTCTTTGACTCAGAGTAAATGGGGGCTCAGCTACTTGGAAACACAACAGTCTGTCCCAGAACAAGAGGACTTGTGTGACTATATCCTAGGGACATCTTAATTGCTAATAAAAATAGTCACATCATATATATAGCTGTTTTAATCAGAAATCACCCAGCCATCATTATTCCGCGATCTCCCAATTCCTCAAGCTCTACCTCCCCTAAACTCTTCCCCCAGAATTTTGAGAGGCATTTATCCACCTAGGTATATAGAGTTTCCTGCAGGCTTATGAACTGAGCTCTGCGGTGAATAAAAATCCCGAGGTATAGAGCTATTTCCTTGTTCCCAGCAGTCAATTGAAACCTGTCACAGTGCAAAACTAAATGTTGATGTTGTGCCCTGAATAAGGATGCGAAGCCTGCATGCAGCCGGTAATGCTTGACTGTGCTGGTTGTTTCCTGCTCTTTCCTCTCTACCATGAAGGAGCCTGTGATGAAGGGGGGCACAGGCATGGTCAACATAAAGTACAAATGCTCTTATTTATTTACCATGTAATTTTGCTCAGAGATGGTTATGTAAATCTCATTAGACAAATGTCAGAAAACTTATGGTTTCTTCTCTTTCAGTCTCATAATATCTACTAGACAATATTAAACAAACAAGCAAACAACAAACCATGAAGAATATGGGCTGTTGAAAATCAAGCTTATATTATCTTTAACAAGACACTTGCTGCAAAATATGATGTAGCCAAGAATGCTAAGACAAGTGGTGGCCACAGAAGGTAAAACTATCAATGATTTCCTTTAGTCTATGGACCTAAGGAAACTGACTTCAATAGAATTACCCTCATTTCAGAATCTAATTTATAGATGCCAAACAGATTATCCCAAAAATGTTACTTTTGGAGGCAGCCGTGATCATTCTTTCATTTATGGAAAGAAAGAAGCCCAAAGAGGTAGTAAAGCAGGTAAACAGCAGAAATGCCAGGTGGATGGGTTAACTGCGCCTCAGACGGAAACCATAACTGAAATGAAGGCACTGCCCCATCATGCATGCTGACAAAGGCACCAGCTCCCAGAGGCTGGGGACAAGCAGCCAGGAATACATCTGAGGGGTGTGAGCAGGAGGCTGGACGTCTTTCTTGAGTGATGACAAAACAGCTGCCTCAAAGGTCAGGAGATCTGTTCTGTGAGTGCTGGGGAGGTCCATGAAAGGTTAAAGAGCTTATCAAGCTCAGCCAAGTTCACAGGCAGCTTCTGCTTTCATTGTCTTCATTTTCCTGGGCAGCTAATCATTATGGATGTGGAGAGCTCAATGCCATGACCTTGCCAGAGCCTACGTGGTCATGCAGAGGATGACCAGAGAGGGGCACGAAGGGGGAACAGACTCAGAAAGAAGAGAATGAAACCAAAAAGGGACAAGTGAAGGGTGAAGTCAGCCTCTGCTCACTTGAAAAGATGCACACTAAGGGCCCAAATCAGAAAACTCCTGCTTGAAGAAACATCTGTTCCTTCTTTCATGACCTCTGGTGGTGTCCATCCAGCCATCCTCCTGAGCCTTGCTGCCCCTTACTGCTGCTGTGGGGTAGAGCTATGACCCGTGAATGACACTAGAGGGTACTGCTGTCATGCAGTCCATGGTCCTGAACAAAATACTCTGGATTATCTGGTAATGTCATTTGTAGACCAAAGTATTTTGACTGCCACAGACTGCTCCCCACTCTCCTGCATTGCTGTTGCCTGGTATCCGGGTCTTCTTCGATTACTTCACTTTCTACACCCCAACTTCCTTGTGGGTTGAGTGAGAGAAAGGAGCCAATTGTTCTACTACCCTAGAGCTCTCCATCCTCTCTCTTCTTGGAAATTAATCCTTGGGAATATCTGCGTCTTAGTTTGCCAATTTATTGTTGTTTTTATTATACTTGAATTTCTTACTCATTAGTTTGTCTATTCATTAGTTTTTCTATTTTCTTTTTTTTTCATTTTCAATTCTCTTTATATACAGAAGATCAGTTTAGTATACATTAAGTAAAGATTTCAACAGTTTGCTCACACACAGAAACATAAAGTGAAAAATACTGTTTGAGTACTAGTTATAGCATTAAATCTCAATGTACAGCACACCAAGGACAAAGATCCTACATGAGGAGTAAGTGCACAGTGACTCCTGTTGTTGACTTAACAAATTGACACTCTTGTTTATGGCGTCAGTAATCACCCTAGGCTCTTGTCATGAGCTGCCAAGGCTATGGAAGCCCCCTGAGTTCACTGACTCTGATCATATTTAGACAAGGCCATGGTCAAAGTGGAAGTTCTCTCCTCCCTTCAGAGAAAGGTACCTCCTTCTTTGATGACCCATTCTTTCCACTGGGATCTCACTCACAGAGATCTTTCATTTAGATTTTTTTTCCCCAGAGTGTCTTGGCTTTCCATGCCTGAAATACTCTCATGGGGCTTTTCAGCCGGATCCGCATGCCTTAAGGGCTGATTCTGAGGCCAGAGTGCTGTTTAGGACATCTGCCATTCTATGGGTCTGCTGTGTATCTCACTTCCCATGTTGGATCATTCTCTCCCTTTTTTATTCTATCAGCTAGCATTGTCTATTTTCACAACCAGTAGATTTGATGATATTTTATAGAATATTTTGCCTTTATGAAATTCTTTCAAATTAAGTGATGGATGATCTGCAAGAATAATATCCTACCACTGCTAGACCCCTGAGTGGTGGTAATTTGTACTATGCTTTCTGTGTTGGAAAAAATTTTTGTATGAATGTGTGTATGTGTGTATGTTACATCTTCTCTTCAAAGTAGGAGAGCATGACTGAGCAGATACCATAATGCTCAGTGCAACCAAGAATCAGTCAACAGTCAAGCTGATGGCTGCAGATGTCCTCCCCAATTAACCAATATTCACAGCAGAGATATGAAAGTTGGCATTGTGGCTGTAACTAGAGCAATAATTCTGTTACTATTCTGAAGTGCATAGTCAGTGCAATTATAGTAGGACAGAATATGCCAGTATAGCACAACAGAATCTCTTTAATGATACTATCACCATACATTTTATCACATAATCTGTTTCTGTTTAGGTTGTCTCAAATGCCAAATGACTATATAACTGTTAGCAAACTTATCTTTTCCTAATGTTACATGAAAGTACATGGTGATCATCAGTTGATATGATCTGTATAGTTAAATTTCATTTTTTTCTCCTCTGAAATCATACTTCGTTTCGAGTTCTCAGATCTACTTCAAATCTGGAAAATTCTCTCTATCCTCTTTTTTTTTTTTAAATACGGTTTTTGCTCATCTTAGAAAATTGTCTCTTGCACTTCCTCATTTTATTTTCTATTTTGTGGTATTTTTTCCATTTGTTCCATCTCAAGTTTTTGGTGTGGGCCCAGAGCCAAATCCCTTGTCCTCCTAACTATTGGAGCCTATAGTCACCACCATAATCCATCTTCTCATGCAGGACACTATGATACTGGTTCACAAACTTATGGATCCATTTTTCTTTTATGATACTTCTTTGTTTCAGTCACCTTGAGGTTTCCTTTTCTTCTAAGCTCAGCTATGTATCAATATATGGTACAAGCATATTTTATCCATTATTTCCATGGGACTTAGAAGGACGTGGACTGTAATAGCACAATTTTCCAAGTTGCTGGTACTCTACTAGAAAGTCCCAAATAGAACTTCTTGGGAAAAATAATTTAACAATACCTGAAAGGCATTTCATAAATGAGAATCATACATTCTGAAGCAGCAAATAAAAATAAATTCATGTATGTTTGTGTGTGTATATGTGTATATAATGAAGCTACATAAATCCAAAGATAAGGAGAAAATATCCAAAGCATCTGCCTGGGTGGGTCATGCAGCAAAATGGACCAGCATGGACACAATTCTCTCTTTCCACTCACCTTACAAAGGAGGGGAAAACAATACACATTGGCACCAATTTGGACATACATAACAGCTGCACCAGCTCTGGGCTGTGCCTGCCCTCAGCCAAGCAGAAAAACCTAACCCTGGTGTAGAGAAATAACAGGAGGTTAAGACCTAGTGAACGTGTGGAGCTTATGAACTGGGCCTGTGGGGGAAAAAAAAAAACTGAGGGTGTGTGGGAGAATGCACGGTGTGGCTAAGATGTGAGTAGTCTCTGTGGGAGACACCACAAACTGGGTAACCTTGGTAACCTGGTGGGAGACTGGGAGACATTGCAGGGTAATCTGAGCTTACACTAAGGGCTACACAGATCCTTTGTGTGATCCTTGGGACAGAGCAGACGAATATTATACCCACTGGGGCTAATGCTCAGGCACTGATTGCCATCAGGCAGAAGAGCTCAGCTGAGCAGAATTACTTCCCTTCTGAATAAAAGAGAGAGAGAGAGAGAGAGAGAGAGAGAGAGAGAGAGAGAGAGAGAGAGAGAAGATTTACTATGCCAAACCTGAGTGTGTCACCTTTGGCACACCCTTAACCCTGAAGAACTGAACAGAGCTCTTTGGCCACACCCACCACAAGCCTCTAGAGATTCACCAAAAGCAGACAATCCACTTAATCTAGAGTCATAGTATAAAGAGGAAAGCTACCACAGAGAGAAAAAAAATAGAAGAAGAAACCAAACAATATCTCCACAATGCCAAATAACAAATGCAGAAACCGAGGAAACAAGAACAAGGAAGACATTATGATGCCCACAAATGAACGTGACATTCCAATACAAGATTATGAAGATGATGAGATAGAAGAAGTGCAAGATACAGATTTCAAAAATGTATGATAAGAACATTTAGAAATTATCAAAAACAAATTCATGAACTGCAGAAATCCATACTGGACAGGACAGAAATTCTCTATCATGAAAATGAAATCTTAAGGAGGAATCAAAATGAAATGAGGAACTTAGTAGAACATGAAACTGTGATATTGAAGAGAAATCAAAATGAAATGAAGAATTCAATGGAACAAATAACAAACGCATTTGGGAGCCTTAAAAACAGAATCAGTGATATAGAAGAGAGAATATCGGACTTAGAAGACAGAGCACAGGAAAGTATACAGTCAAACCAAAGAAAAGAAGAGGAAATTAGAAATCTAAAAAATATTGTCAGGAATCTACAGCATACTATTAAAAAAAAAAAAAAAATTCGGGCTCTAGCAGTTCCTGAAGGCATGGAGAGAGAGAAAGGATTAGAAGGCCTTTTTAGTGAGATACTAGCAGAAAACTTCCCAGGTTTGGAGAAGGACAGAGACATCCTAGTACAAGAAGCTCATAGAACTCCTAATAAATGTGACCAAAAGAGATCCTCACCACGACACATTGTAATCAAACTCACCACAGTGAAACATAAAGAAAAGATTCTAAAATGTGCAAGAGAGAACTGTCAGATTACTCTCAGGGGATCTCCAATTAGACTCACAGCAGACTTCTCATCAGAAACCCTACAGCCTAGGAGGGAATGGTGAGATATAGCCCAAGTACTAAGAGAAAATAACTGCCAGCCCAGAATATTATATCCTGCAAAGCTCTCATTTGTGAATGAAGGTGAAATAAAGACCTTTCATAGCAAACAGAAATTGAAAGAATTTGTCACCTCTCATCCAGCCTACACAAGATGCTTAAAGATGCATTACACACAGAAACACAGAAACACGGTCATCAATATGAAAGAAGGTAAAGGAAGGAAACCTCACAGCAAAAGATCACAGGAAGTTTAAAACAAAAATTAGAAATATCTTTGGGAAAATGGCAGGGTAAAGTTACTACTTATCAATAGTCACGTTGAATGTTAATGGCCTCAACTCTCCAGTTAAAAGACAAGACTGGCTGAATGGATTAAAATCCAAAAACCCATTCATTTGCTGCTTACAAGAAACACATCTTTCCAACAAAGATGTATGCAGACTGAAAGTGAAAGGCTGGAAAAAGATATTCCATACCAACAGACCAAAAAAAAGCTGGTATAGCCAACTTAATCCCACACAAAATAAACTTTAACACAAAAACTGTTAAGAGAGACAAAGAGGGGTGCTATATAATGATTAAGGGATCAATTCAACAGGAAGATGTAACTATTATAAACCTTTATACACCTAATTACAGGGCACTGGTTTACTTAAATGATATATTAAGGAACTTATAGGGAGGCATAGACTCCAATACAACAGTATTCAGGGACTTCAATACTCCACTTTCAGAAATAGACAGATCAACCAGACAGAAGATCAACAAGGAAACAGCAGATTTAATCGACACTATAGCCCAAATGGATCTAACAGATATCTACAGAACTTTTCATCCTACACTTAAAGAATACACATTCTTCTCAGCAGTACATGGGACCTACTTTTGGATTGACCACATATTAGCCATAAAGCAAGTATCAGCAAATTCAAAAGAACTGAAATCATACCATGCAGCTTCTCAGACCACAATGGAATGAAGCTTGAAATTAGCAACTCAGGAATCCCTAGAGCATATGCAAACATATGGAGACTGGACAACATGCTCCTGAATGAACATTGGGTCATAGAAGAAATTAAAAGAGAAATCAAAATATTTCTGGAAGTAAATGAGGATAACAACACAACATATCAAAACTTACGGGATACAGCAAAAGAAGTGTTAAGGGGAAAGTTTATAGCAATAGGTACCTACAACAAGTAATTGGAAAGGCACCAAATAAATGAGCTTTCAATGCATCTCAAGGATCTAGAAAAATTGCAGCAAACTAGACCCAAAACTAGTAGGAGAAGAGAAATAATTAAAATCAGAGAAGAAATCAACAGGATTGAAACTAAAAAAATTACAAAACATCAGCCAAATGAAGAGCTGGTTTTTTGAAAAAATAAACCAAATTGATGCCCCATTGGCTCATCCAACTAAAAAAAAGGAGAGAAAAGACCCAAATCAATAAAATCAGAGATGAAAAAGGGAATGTAACAACAGAGACCACAGAAATAAAAAGAATTATCAGAAATTACTACAAAGAGTTGTATGCTAGCAAACAGGAAATCTATCAGAAATGGATAGATTCCTGGACACATGCAACCTACCTAAATTGAACCAGGAAGACATCGAAAACCTAAACAGACCCATAACTGAGACAGAAATTGAAAGAGTAATAAAGGCCCTCCTAACAAAGAAAAGCCCAGGACCGGATGGATTCACTGCTGAATTCTACCAGACATTTAAAGAAGAACTAACTCCAATTCTTCTCAAATTATTCAGAAAAATCAAAAAAGAGGGAATCCTCCCAAATTCTTTCTATGAAGCCATAATCTCTAAGCCTGAAAAAGACGCAGCATTGAAAGAGAATTACAGACCAATATCCCTGATGAACATGAACATGGACACAAAAATCCTCAATAAAATTCTGGCCAATAGAATGCAACAACACATCAGAAAGATCATCCACCCAGACAAAGTGGGATTTATCCCTGGTATGCAGGGATGGTTCAACATTCACAAATCAATTAATGTGATACACCACATTAATGAACTGCAGAAGAAAAACCATATGATTATTCCAATAGATAAAGAGAAAGCATTTGATAAAATACAACACCCTTTCATGATGAAAACTCTAAGCAAACTGGGTTTGGAAGGAACATTCCTCAATACAGTCAAAGCAATTTATGAAAAACCAACGGCCAACATCCTATTGAATGGGGGAAAGTTGGAAGCATTTCCACTGAGATCTGGCACCAGACAGGGATGCCCACTCTCACCACTGCTATTCAATATAGTTCTGGAAGTTTTAGCCAGAGCCATTAGGCAAGAAAAAGAAATTAAAAGATACAAATTAGGAAGGAAGAAGTCAAACAATCTCTCTTTGCAGATGATACGATTCTTTATTTAGGGGACCCAAAGAACTCTACTAAGAGACTATTGGAACTCATAAAAGAGTTGACAAAACAGCAGGATATAAAATCAATGCACAAAAATCAACAACCTTTATATACACAGGCAATGCCACAGCTGAGAATTCACAATAGCTACAAAAACAATCAAATACCTTGGTAGAAACTTAACCAAGGACATAAAACATCTCTACAATGAGAATTGCAAAATCTTACAGAAATAAATAGAAGAGGATTCCAAAAAATGGAAAAATCTTCGATGCTCATGGATTGGAAGAATCAATATCATCAAAATGTCCATTCTCCCAAAAGCAATTTTTAGATTCAATGCGATATCAATCAAAATACCAAAGACATTCTTCTCAGATCTGGATAAAATGATGCTGAAATTCATATGGAGGCACAGGAGACCTCGAGTAGCTAAAGCAATCTTGTACAACAAAAACAAAGCCAGAGGCATCACAATACCAGATTTCTGGACATACTACAGGGCAGTTACAATCAAAACAGCATGGTACTGGTACAGAAACAGATGGATAGATCAATGGAACAGAATAGAAACACTAGAAACCAAGTCAAACATCTACAGTCAACTCATATTTGATCAAGGATCTAAAACCAACTCCTGGAGCAAGGACAATCTATTCAACAAATGGTGCTGGGAAAACTGGATTTCCACGTGCAGAAGCATGAAGCAAGACCCATACCTTTCACCTTACACAAAAATCCACTCAACATGGATTAAAGATCTAAATCTACAGCCTGACACCACAATTATTAGAGAACATTGGAGAAATTCTGGAAGATATAGGCACAGGCAAAGACTTCTTGAAAGAGACCCCGGAGTCACAGGCAGTCAAAACCAAAATTAACAATTAGGATTACATCAAACTGAGAAGTTTCTGTACTGCAAAAGAAACAGTCAGGAAAGTGAAGAGGCAACCAACAGAATGGGAAAAAATATTTGCCAACTATACAATCGATAAAGGATTAATAACCAGAATCTAAAAAGAGATCAAGAAACTCCACAACAACAAAACAAACAACCCACTTAAGAGATGGGCCAAGGACCTCAATAGACATTTTTCAAAAGAGGAAATCCAAATGGCCAACAGACACATGAAAAAATGTTCAGGATCACTAGCCATCAGGGAAATGCAAATCAAAACCACAATGAGGTTTCACCTCACCCCGGTTAGAATGGCTCACATACAGAAATCTACCAACAACAGATGCTGGTGAGGATGTGGGGAAAAAGGGACATGAACCCACTGTTGGTAGGAATGCAAACTGGTGAAGTCACTATGGAAGTCAGTTTGGAGATTGCTCAGAAACCTGAATATAACCCTACCATTCAACCCAGCCATCCCACTCCTTGGCATTTACCCAAAGGAAATTAAATTGGCAAATAAAAGAGCTGTCTGCACCTCAGTGTTTATTGCAGCTCACTTCATGATAGCTAAGACCTGGAATCAACCTAAATGCCCATCAGCCTTAGACTGGATAAAGAAATTATGGGATATGTACTCTATAGAATACTATACAGCAGTAAACAAAAAAATGAAATCTGGTCATTTGTAACAAAATAGAGGAACCTGGAAACATCATGCTGAGTGAATTAAGCCAGTCGCAAAGGGACAAATATCATATGTTCTCCCTGATCGGTGACAACTGACTGAACACCAAAAAGGAAACCTGTTGAAGTGAAATGGACATTATGAGAAAAAAATGACTTGATAATCCCTTGCCCTGACTGTTGATGAACAACTTAATACTTTATCCCTTTTAGTGTTTTTTTGTTCTACTTAATACTATTGGTTGAACTCTTTAATTAACACACAATTATTCTTAGGTGTTTAAATTTAACTGAAAAGTGATCCCTGTTAAATATGAGTGGGAATAAGAGAGGGAGGAGATGTACAGTTTGGCACATGCTCAATTGGACTTGCCCCAAACGGCAGAGTTAGAAGTGTGCCAGGGTGCCTGCGAAACAGCTCACTTGGCTAATCCTCCACCTGCGGTGCCGGCACCCTGGGTTCTAGACCCAGTTGGGGCACCGGATTCTGCCCCGATTGCTCCTCTTCCAGTCCAGCTCTCTGCTGTGGCCCTGGAAGGTAGTTGAGGATGGCCCAAGTGCTTGGGCCCTGCACCTGCCAGAGACTAGGAGGAAGCACCTGGCTCTTGGCTTCAGATCATTGCAGCTTGCCAGCCATAGTAGCCATTTGGGGGTGAGCCAATGGAAAAGGAAGACCTTTCTCTCTGTCTCTCTCTCTCTCCTACTGTCTAACTCTACCTGTCCAAAAAAAAAGAAAGAAAGAAAAAGATAAATGTGCCAGGGGATTCCAATTCAATCCCATCAATGTGGCATGTACCAATGCCATCTTACTAGTCAAAGTGATCAGTTTTAGTTCATAATTGATCATAATGATAGAATTAAGAGTCAAAGGGATCACATAAACAAGACTAGTGCCTGTTAATACTAACTGATAGAATTAAAAAGGAAAGAATGATGCAACATGGGAAGCGGAATATACAGCAGGCTCATAGAATGGCAGATGTCCTAAGCAGCACTCTGGTCTCAAAATCAGCCCTTAAGGCATTCAGATCTGGCTAAAAAGCCCATGAGAGTATTTCAGGCCTGGAAAGCCAAGACACTCTGGCGGAAAAAAAAAAAAAAAAAAACCAAACCACCTAAATGAAAACCTAAATGAACTATCTCTGTGAGTGAGATCCCAGCAGGAAGAACAGGCCATCAAGGAAGGAGGTACCTTTCTCTGAAGAGAGGACAGAACTTCCACTTTGACTATGGCCTTATCTAAATAAGATCGGAGTTGGTGAACTCAAACGGCTTCCATAGCCTTGACAACTCATGAGAAGAGCCTCAAGTGATTACTGATGCCATAAACAAGAGTGTCAATTGTTAAATCAACAATAGGAGTCACTGTGCACTTACTCCCCATGTAGGATCTCTGTCCTTAATGTGTTATACTATGTGAATTAATGGTATACCTAGTACTCAAACAGTACTTTATATTTTGTGTTTCTGTGTAGATGCAAACTGTTGAAATCTTTACTTAGTATATACTAAATTGATCTTCTGTATATATATAAATATATATATATATATATAAAGACAATTGAAAATGAATCTTGATGTGAATGGGATGGAAGAGGGAGCATGAGATGTGATGTTTGCAAGTGGGAGCAAGGTTATGGGGGGGAAAGCCACTGTAATCTAAAAGCTACACTTTGGAAATTTATATTTATTAAATAAAAGCTAAAAAAATAGAAAGTGAATCACTCCATAAACATGAATTTTGTCCCAAAATGCTGGACATTTTAAAATTTAAATTAGATTTCAAATTTTATGTTTAGCAACCAAACCACCTCACTAGGATGTCAATAGGTCCTGTGTTAGTGATATCAAGGCTTGCCTTCTCCACACTGTACAGTTGTTCTCATTTCCTTCAGTGCACACACAGACCAGAATTTCTACTGAAGAGAACTTTTCTTTTTACACTTTCTAGAAGTCCATGTTCCTTAAAGAAGAGCGGTTCCAGTACTTCCATGCGAATTTCTGTCACTTCCTCAGGAGATAAATTTTAGTGTTTAGTTCCTACCACCTCATTCCTCTTATAACATTCCATTCCTACATCTCATGAAACTTCCCAGAGCAACTGGCTAACCAGACCCTGGTTCTCAACTATTTCTGGCACCAATAAGTCATTCCTTCTTTGAAGTATCAGATAGAATGTTCCAAATCTCCTAAAACCTGTGAGCTTCCATTGTCTCTGCCTGAACAAACTCTCACGATCCCACTCAAGTGGACTTTTAGAAACTCTGATCTTTCTCATTCCAAGGGATGCATTGTGGGGAATAAAAAATGATAAAACATGGAAATGAGACATTTTTAAAATTTCCAAATACCCAGTAATACTAGTGATCACATAGGGCTTGATGGGGGAGGAAACACGAAGGAAGAACAAAACTGCAGACCAGCAACTAGGAAAGTGTCTTTGGTAAAAGTAATGGGTAGGATGTGAGTCTATACCACAGGAACCACTTTGTAATCAATATTGCATTTTGTACTTGGGCAAATGTTAGAGAAACTGGGGCCAAAAATCCTGAACGTAAGTAATCACCCCCATTGTCTCTTAAGTTCTGTGATCATCTTTGTTGGCCTCCAACCGGTGTTTTCTACCTCTATTTATGGTATCTCTAGAAGACTACTGTACTGCCTCTTGCTCTGAAGACAGTTTAGTGTAATGCATCTGGTGTTAGATATGATATAATAGGTGAGATGTCCAGCACCATTCATGGTGGATACACATCTGAAGCATGCTTGGTACAGATCCATGGGATAGGGTTACAATGTCCAAGCTGCTCACAACCTCTCCCTCTCTCCCTCTCTCCCTCTCTCCTTTTTTTGTTTTTGACAGGAAGATTGGACAGTGAGAGAGAGAGACAGAGAGAAAGGTCTTCCTTTTGCCGTTGGTTCACCTTCCAATGGCTGCCGCGGCCGGCACGCTGCAGCCGGCACACTGCACTGATCCAAAGCCAGGAGCCAGGTGCTTCTCCTGGTCTCCCATGGGGTGCAGGATCCAAGCACTTGGGCCATCCTCCACTGCACTTCCGGGCCACAGAAGAGAGCTGGCCTGGAAGAGGGGCAACTGGGACAGAATCCGGCGCCCCGACCGGGACTAGAACCCGGTGTGCTGGCGCTGCAGGCGGAGGATTAGCCTATTGAGCAGTGGCGCTGGCCCCTCTCTCCTTTTTTAACATCATTCATCATCATCACACATCGTAGCCACAGTTCCCATCCCCAACAATTGCACTTACATGCCTGGCAACATTGGAATGCACTTGACCTTGGGTTCAAACACAGGCTCTTTTATCCAGTTAGCCAACTATAGAAGCATAGGTCATGGTAGTGACCATCCAGAGTAATGCAAAGTTATGGTCTGCATTAAGTTCAGCATCTATGTGACTTAATAGTTAAAAGTAATGGTGCTGATTGATAATGGCAGTGAGAAGTACAGTGAGACCTGTTGTGAATGTGTGCACATCTGTGTTTTCTGTTTTCCACTTTTTGTCAACCTCCCTGAGCCACAGTTCAGCCAAAGCTGTTAGTACTGGAAAAAGTCAAAATGATGTCAAAGTAAGCAGGAAAAAATGAGAACATTGGTCCTGACTAACAGTTAGATTGGTTGATTGAAAAGTTAATTCAGTGATACAAGGTTTTGTTCAATCTCTAAAATGTGCACCGAATAGTTCTTTGACCTTTTATATTTCTCTTGGTGGTATATATTCAAGCCTCTGGCTCCCAATTAAATCTCCCCACCTTTTACCTCTTATTCTCACTTCAAAAGAAAGCAAGCATACAATTCACTCTGTTCAGTGTGAGGAAGCTACCTACATGCTAATTAGCTGCATCCATCCTCAAGTTTAATTTGATCCTTTTTATCCTTCTCCATGTAAACTTTGTTTCTATTTTGAAACAGCATCCTTGAATTGTTTTTGTCAAGCAAAGCCTGAGCAGAAAGCAAATCCTTGGGAGATCAGAGAAAAGGAAGAGAAAAGAGCAACGAATTGGGAAAGATGTTGGGCTTGGTTGTTTAAAGACTGAGGCGATTATCTCATTACCCCAGTTTCCAGCCCACTGGCCTGTGGAATGAGCACTCCTGGGTCACTCTAGGTTGTGGGGCACCAGCTGGCTCCATGCTCCTCCTCTTCAGCTGTTGAAGTCATTCCTCCTCCTGAAACAGTCCTTCACCTACCAGGATAGGTTCTCAGGTGGGGAGTGTTTTTAATTTTATCACATGCTACACTGTATTTATTAATCCTGTAACAGCTAATTCATCACTAAAGGCAAAGGAAAAGTTATTTGATCCCAGAGGATAAAATTTCCTTTCACCTATCAGTCTTCATCTGGTCTACAGATTATTTATCCGGATCTCACGTCCCTGTCCCTAGCAGCTTGTAGTGAAGATGTTGATCACTAACAAATGAGATAACTACAAGGTGATTAGTCATTATTGCAGGTCATCAGTTACTCAGTGTTTAAACCTGTCCTTTCTACAATACTTATTTTTGCTATAGTACTGGGTTGTGGAAGACTTTGGAATTTGGACTTTGTTAAGAGAGAACTAATCTGTTCATGTTTTCCAAACTAAACACAACACACACACACACACACACACAAACACACACAATACACACATGACAAATCTCAAAGGGACAAATTATAATGAGAAAATTAAATCATAAAATTCAATTATGGGGCCAGCACTGTGGTGCAGTGGGTTAATGCCCTGGCCTGAAGCACCAGCATCCCATATGGGTGCCGGTTCAAGACCCGGCTGCTCCACTTCCGAACCAGCTCTTTGCTATAGGCTGGGAAAGCAGTAGAAGATGGCCCAAGTCCTTGGCCCCTGCACCCACGTGGGAAACCTGGAAGAAGCTCCTGGCTTCTGGCTTTGGATCAGCACAGCTCCGGCTGTTGCAGCCAGTTCAGGAGTGAACTATCAGATGGAAGACCTCTCTCTGCCTCGCTACTCTCTGTGTAGCTCTGAATTTCAAATAAAAATAAATCTTTTTTAAAAAGTCAATTATTATTTGGTCAACACAGGAAAGGTACTAAAATGAGTGATTTTTAATATAAAGATTTATAACTTCACACAAAAGTTAAGGTATATTTCTACATGGACATCTTTGCTGTTACAACTTTCCTTGTTACTATGAATTTCCAATGTCAACCAGTTTTAATAGAGAGGATAAAACACTGTCTTGTGACTGAGACCACTGACTTGGTCATGAAGGCCTCTGCAAGGAATAAGTGCATCATCTTTCCTCCAGTTTACTGCTAAGAAAATGTAACTGTGCTGCCCTCTAATGGTTGTCACCTTGCAGGTCTAAGGTTGCCCGCCTGCAGCTATTGTACCACCATAGTAAGGGCTGACATCAGATATGGAAGGCAGAAGATAGATGCTAAACCAAACTCACAACATCTTTCCCAAAAGAATCACCATTGTCTAATCAGCACTATAAATGTCACTTCTCTACATTTTTATTTGACTTGAGAAATCATGGAGCTCTCAGACATCAAGACTATATGCTCTTTCATTAACAGTCTGTGGAGCAGGATGGATACTGCTGTAGATTAAAATACAATGTGTTTTCATTGAGATCAAAGAAGACATTTTTCAGGAAGCAAGAAAGACCTGGAGTGTGCAGCAATGACTTTTCAATGTACTGAAGATTTACCACGTTCGTATCTTTCTGTATGTATGGTGCATTTCTCATTCAAAGCTGTAAATTCATTAACCTGAGTATCTTAATCTATTTTAGTAGTTTCCCTTATGCCAGATTAGTTCTATTTACATAATCAATGCCACTGTCAAAAGTTAAAACCAAAATCTTAATCCAAGATTGACAGTTTGAGCTTCCAGATTTCCTACTTTCAGACCTAACTTTAATTGACTCCAAAGAGCTGAAGGAAAAGTAGAGAAAGCATTATAGCTTGGATGTGTTTGGCACAGTTTTCGGGCCAGGGAGCTGACCTTTGATTACCCCTGAAGTTTGACAAAGAAAAGAATGAGCTTATAATTACAGGCAAGTGAAAATAGGAAGCTTCTTCCCCACAGCCCAGGGAAGACCTGCATCTAAACTAGCTGATCAAGTCACATAAATATTAATAACTCTGTTTAAAGTGGCATGTGGTTCTATTGGCCACGCCTCAGTCAGAGCAGCTTCTATAGGCCAGCTGCTAGTTGCTGTCTCTGAGATCCATTTATAAATAATTGAAGTGTTTAGTGTGAAATTACCACCCTGTATATGAAAGAGATCTTTGTATGAGTGCCCATCAGATGGGGAATCCCAAATTACTGTTAGACTGAAGAAGATGGGGCAGGTCATATTACTAATGTGTGTGTGTCTGCACACCTGTGTGCATGCACACCTGCAATGTCACATAAAGGAAGGGGAGAGAAAACTGCTTAAATCGTTCCTTCATCTGCTCTAAGCAAGCCTTCTAGGTCATAGCGCTGACTTTCGTCCGAAACTCTTGACTTTCTTCTGGTTGGAAAGACCAGATTATAGTAATGGAGAAAGAAAACTGAAAAGGAGGAAAGCAAAATGGCAGCATGTGATAGCATTGCTACCGCATCACCACAGAAGTGTTTTCAATAAAGAGAAAAGTCAACGCACACATATGAAAATAATTAAAAAGGAGGCAAAGTAGCCTTAGATAGCAAAAAAAAAGAAGGAAAGTATTCTAATTATCTCATTTCAGAAATGATGGTTTCGGGGAAATGGGGGTAATCTACATGGCAAACTTCTTTACATTAGACTACACAGCAGTTTTGCCCTTAATCATTTCATTCCAGGATGTAAGAAAAATCCATGTATATATGATTGACAGGGGTCAAATCCAGATTGAGTGAGTTTTCATTTTACAAATTGCAAAAATATCCTCATTCTTATCTCCCCCAAACAGATTACATTAATTCTGAAGGGAAGTTCAAGTATGAATTTATTAGCAAACAGCTTCTTACAAACATTTTCTACAAAGATGGTGATGAAATTAAACTGAAGAGGTTGGTGCAGCAGCTTTTAAAAAATGAAGTATTGTATTTCACTCTGCCAGAATTTCCATAGATAACTCATTCTTCGATGTAAGAAAATACTGCTTCAAAAGCACATATGTTTTTACCAGTAATTATTTATTGAGTATCCTCCCTGTTCAAAGTTTGGTACCAGGGTCTTGGGGAGGGTGGATTTCAAATATTTATAAAGCAGAGTCTGTGCCCTCAAAGAACTTGTAGCACACAGAAATGTTGCAGCAGAACAAATCCATGTTCCTCCATTGATTTTTGGATCATATCTAATTCAAAAGATTTCTAGACAACTCTTCCCAACAGGGTCTACTCAATTCCTATTGAATCATAAATATGGGGAATGTAAGAGATTTTTAATATATAAAATATTGCTATCAAGGGAGAAAAGTCACCAATGATAAAGGCTGAACTCACAACTCCAGTAACTTTGCCCTTAGATTATATTTGGTCAACTTGGAAGAACCAACTATAGTTTCTCAGAATAGCAAGAAATACTGAGAAGGACAAGATAGAGTTCAATTCTTCTGTTTAACCTCTAGAGACTGTACTGTCAAAGGAGAGGCTTCTAACTGGACTAGGAGATAAGACAAGGGAAAATAAGAAGGAAAGCCAATGTGTATTTCTGGGATATTCAAGAGGCTTTGTTACCTAGAACTAGTAAGATAGGCTGGTGCTGAGGTAGATGCTATAATTGAAGCAAATATTATTTGCATCATCAGCTCACACACTTTCAGCTGTGCTCAGTTACTGAGCTAAACATTTGTGCTACTCAGCCTCTTAGCATGCTCTGATAGACTATTTCATTGACACATTTCTAGGTTTCTGAGTCCCTCTGCCCCACAGAAAACCGTGGGGGGTGGCACAAACGCTCTCTTTTCCTTCTAAGTCAACTTCCTTTGGGAATACGAGCCGCATCTTTGGTGGCATCATGTGGGAGGTGGAGGTGTCAGATCCTCGCAGGCAGCTGTTCCCTACTTAGACAAATGTTATATCTGTCAAGGGTGTTGGCAGGATAGAGAGACCTGGAAAATAATGGTCTGAGAAAGCTAAATAAGAAAGTATTTTTTATCCATTGCTTTATTTATTTTCTCCATTCACACTGAAGGCAGGTGTTGGCACAAATGTTTGGTCCCCTGCCACCCACATGGGAGACCTGGATGGAGTTCCTGGTTTGTGGATTGGCTCACCCCAAGCTCTTGTGACCATTGAGAGAGCAAGCTACAGACGGAGGATCTCTCTCTCTCTCTCTGTCTCTCCTCTTTTTTCTTTCTCTCTCTTGAACTCCTTTTCAAATAAATCTTTTAAAAATAATTAAATTAACCCAAAAGAGTTTTACTTTTGTTAGAAAGTGGTTTAAATCCCCAAGCAAACAATTATGTTTCATATGATAAAAGATCAGATCTTAAGTTTTGTGTTGCCTGACATTCGTAGCATTGGATTAGCAATCTTTAATATATCATAAGAATCCAGGAGCAGATATTTTTATCATAATGAAAAATAAAGAACTATACTTTTTAAAAATATTCTGAGAGAGCCGGCGCCGTGGCTCAATAGGCTAATCCTCCACCTTGCGGCGCCGGCACACCGGGTTCTAGTCCCGGTCGGGGCGCCGGATTCTGTCCCGGTTGCCCCTCTTCCAGGCCAGCTCTCTGCTATGGCCAGGGAGTGCAGTGGAGGATGGCCCAGGTGCTTGGGCCCTGCACCCCATGGGAGACCAGGAAAAGCACCTGGCTCCTGGCTCCTGCCAGGATCAGCGCGGTGCGCCGGCTGCAGCGGCGGCCATTGGAGGGTGAACCAACGGCAAAGGAAGACCTTTCTCTCTCTGTCTCTCTCTCTCACTGTCCACTCTGCCTGTCAAAAAAAAAAAAAAATATTCTGAGAAAAAACAAGTTGTATTGTTGTGCTCAGTTTCACAAGGTACAGTTGCACGGTACCTTTGCTCTGAAATGCACATCATTATGTTACATGCCAGAGGAGAGCCACGACTTGGGAAGAACTGAGATCCTCCGGCTGTACAGAAACACAGCCTCAGGAGTATCTCAAGTAGTGAAAATGTGAAGTCTTTAACAGTAAGCTAGATGCATGAGTTTGTTATGAATACAGAGAAATCAGCAACACATGACCTTTCTATAACCTTTCAACAATAAAATTCACAGAAGGAAAAGATTTCCTTGTAATTATATAAGATATTGCCCTTGAAAATATTTTATAAACCTCAAGGCTTTAGGAATCTGTATCATACTATTAGCATATTATTGGTTTTTAGAATTTAGAAAGCTGTTCCTACTTTACATTGTTAAGATGGCTAGCTGCTTGTGTAAAATACCAACAATGCAAAAAATAGGCGAACTTCTTAAACTTTCAGGGCCTCAGTTTCCCCTTCTGTAAGTAAAAAAAAAAAAAAGGTGAACTAGTAATTACTAGTTTAATAATACTACTGTGAAGTATTGTTTGATGTTTTAAATAAGATTATCAACAGAATCATTAAAGGCTTTATTAGATATAAGTCATGCTCACTCACATTTTGCCAATGAAGTACAATAATGTGTGTGTGTGTGTGTGTATCTCAATACTTTAAAAGCAGAATTCCCATACCTGTTAAATACAGAGACTCTTACATTACATACAGCATCAAAAACAATAAACCTACCAGAAATCTGTGTTCTCCCTTTGTGCCTTCTCTGTATCAACATTAATTTAAATACTGTCACAAACTAGCAGAATGAAGACTACTGACAACAGAAATCTTAAAGAAGCCAGAGGGTAAGAAATAGACAACTAAATGACCAGATTAATGCAAAGAGAAGCTGGAGGAAATACAAAATTATTTCTCTTTCTGTGTATAAAATGTGTAAATGTGTTTCATGGAGGCCAAACTGAGAACTTCACTAGTTTGTACAGCATGGCCATGGATGCAATGAACTCGTTTGTCTATTTGTGCAATTCAGAAGACTATCAATTAAGTTTAAATTCTCTCCCTGCAATTTACTGATGGATTGAGATAAAGCAATAAATAAATATAAATAAATATCTCAGTGGAAACAGAAAAAAGGTTATGATGAGTGTTTCTGGCTGCAGTGCTATTACCAGGCTGGGAACTCAGGAACAAATTGCAAACTGTGGTTTAGAAAAGGATGATGTGAGTGCAACAAATCTATAGTAAAAGAATTGTGTTGGCTTAGTTCAGTTAAATTTATTCAACTCTTATATCCATCAAACAAAAGATAAATGGTGATATTTGGAGCATGGTGAGTCAATCTAGATTATTTGGCATGACTGACCTTTAATCAGCTTTTACTCTTCAGCCACCACTGAAGAAGGAATGTAAAACATAATTCACTAGCATTTATGTAGAGCCTACTGTGTCAAGGCTCTATGCTATATTATTTAATAAAGTTTACCTTTTTCCCCCATTATATATTTACTTACTAACCTTTTAAAATGTTTGTCATTTGGACTCATTTAGAATCTAATCTGTCCTCTTTTGAGATTTGAGCTTAGACTTTCATTCGATTAAGTCCACAATGAGAAGCAATACTATTTTAAAACAGCTTCTATCATGCAAAAGAAACAGGTTCTGCAGCCCAGATAATTTAAGAGCAATTATTTTTTTTAGTTACATAAAGAGACATTTTCAGACCTCTAATTGCTCCAAATTTATCTGCTAAAGAGTCATTATGATCCATTTTTAACCCCTCTCTGACATCAAGAACTAATGCTGTAATTGAACTATGTCATCATTGATCTCAATTCTAAACCATTAGAAGAGCTGGTTTTTGCCTTTCACTGCAATTGTACCATTTTCTCCTTAATCACTCCAGTGCTTGCAGATACGTACTGTGTAGCCAAGAGTTGTTTAAAACATAGCCATATGCAGTGAATAGTTCACACAGCTTAGTAGACTATTACTCGCTGTTTCACCTATTTAGAGTAAGGATAAAAGTACAGACATCTCTATTTTTAAAGCTCAATTTCCAATTTCTTTTCATTTTGCCCAAAAGGTCTTTTTGGCAAATTAATTTAGTTTGCTTATTTATAGTGAATATGAGAGAATCAAAGAATTCTAGATGTATTCCAGTGCTTATGCTAAATACATCAAAACTAAGTCCTGCTCTTAAGGGATCTGAAACCTGTATGAGAAAAAACATATTAAAAAATAGAGAGCACGAGTGTGTGAGCCTTGGAATTAGAACTGTACATTAAAACAGCTCTAAAGCATTCTAACATTTGCTATAATCTTGAGCAAAATCTTCAGTTCAACCCTGACTTCAATGGCAGGCATGAGTGGTGTGGCCGGGTTGGGGAGGGTTGTAGGGGACAGAGGACAGGATGAGATCTGTAATTCCAAGAAGACTAAATTGATCAAATTGTCAGATTCAACGACCCTATTTGAGAAATCTCAATTTACTTTTTGTTGTTTATCACAAGTAGCACAGTATAGATCTTGTTTCGTATAATCTCTGTGAAATTGTGCACTTAAATCTGAAAGGATTTTTTTTAAGCTCAGAAGCTGCTTTACTTTATCAAGACCAAACTCTCCTTCTAGCATAAAAATGGTTTTTTAGAGAGTGAAACTCTGCACCCAAACCATGGGCCTGGCACTCTGCTGATCTAAGCTTCATTTCTCTCTCTCTCTTTCTCTCTCTCTCTCTCTCTGTCTCTGTCTCTCTCTTTGTCTCTCTATCTCTATCTCTATCTCTATCTCTATCTCTATCTCTATCTCTATCTCTATGTCTCTCTTTCAAATGAGATTTGTGCATTCAAAAGGTAGAAGATCCTGAATCCACCTGATTCACTTCCAAAAAGCCTCCGGCAGACAAGTCTGGGCACTGCTGAAGCTAGGAGCCAGGAACATCGTCTTGATCTTCCATGTGTGCAGATGGTAGGAAGGCAAACATTTAAGACATCTTCCATTGCCTTCCCAGGTGCATTATCAGGAAGCTGGATCATAAGTGCAGTTCTGGGCTCCTGGTTTCAGTCTGGCCCAGACGTGGCTGTACCAACATTTGGGGAGTGAACCAGCCCGTGGAAGATCTCTGTCTCTCTCTCTATGTCTCTAATTTTCTGCCTTTCAAATAACTGAGGTGGGGGGGAGAGGGAGAGAGAGAGAGAGAGAGCAAGTGTTTCCAGGTCCATGAGAAGGCTAATCATGGGTAACAGAAATTTATATATCAAAGGAAAAAAATAGAATTGATAATCGGAAGTTTTTTCAGAAGACTACTTTAAGGGCTGGGGCTGGGTCATCCTAAGAACCTGGCTTTAAGCTGCTAGAAGTCATTCCTGAATTTGGCTAAGGAGAGGGTTTTCTTTGCCTTTTTTTTTTTTTTTTCTGGTAGCAACATACCAGTCTAGGAAATTTATAACAAAATGGTGTCTTGGAGGAAACCAAAGCTCATATGAGAAGTCTCTCCTCTAGCATAGAATCAAAATATGTGATACTAGAAGAAGAGTCCACTTACATAACAGATTGTCTTTGCACATATATGGACTTTTTTAAAAAAAGGAAAAAGAAAACACATTGGCCCTAAATATCTTAGCGAATGGCTCCTTTTAGGTTTATTATAGCACTGTCCTGAGTTATTTAAATATCTATTGCTGGCCGGCACCGCGGCTCACTAGGCTAATTCTCCGCCTTGTGGCGCCAGCACACCGGGTTCTAGTCCCGGTCGGGGCGCCAGATTCTGTCCCGGTTGCCCCTCTTCCAGGCCAGCTCTCTGCTGTGGCCAGGGAGTGCAGTGGAGGATGGCCCAAGTGCTTGGGCCCTGCACCCCATGGGAGACCAGAAGGAGGCACCTGGCTCCTGCCTTCGGATCAGCGCTGTGTGCCGGCCCCAGCGCGCCGGCCGCGGCAGCCATTGGAAGGTGAACCAACGGCAAAGGAAGACCTTTCTCTCTGTCTCTCTCACTGTCCACTCTGCCTGTAAAAAAAAAAAAAAAAAAAAAAAAAAAAAAAAAAAAAAATCTATTGCTATATTTCTTTAAAGGGCTGAATGTTCAACTCATTAAAACCTTGCACCCCAGAAAAAAGGGTCAAATACATTACTCTGTAGGTCCACAATAGAGAATGACAAGTTTGTTTGGTTTGTATCAATAATCATGATTCGTCACATTCTTCTACCACCTTCTCTACAATAAGGAATTTAAAACGAGAAGACCTTGGGAAGTCACTTCTCTGTAAAGTCTTGTTTCACTTCCATAAATTCAATTCCAAAAACTGAACTGTGAGTTTTTGTAAATGAAAACAAAAATATTAAAAATACTCAATACATTCACACAACAGAGTGATTTTTTTTCTTGCAATAATGTTAATGTGCCAGACCCTCTACAGCGGCATAATAATTAAACCTGTTGGCATTTCCATTTTAAACCTAGGCATAAAAAATCCCTCTGAGCAATAATGTGCCATTCCAAGACTCAAGCCGATAGTTTCCACTGTTTAGGAACAATATTTGAGAATGTTTTAGCAGGAGGTCAAGTTCTAATAAGGTAAAACATTTAGCAGAATTTTTTTCTATATTTTACCCTAGATGCTTCTTTGCCCTCTGAAAACTAATTTCAATCTGATGTGTGATGTTTATAAATAGGACAAACATATAGCTCTAGAAATGCATTTAGCTACAGTTGAGACAGAAAAATGTGACTTATTATATGCTGCTGTGTCTAGTTTTCCCAGACCTACAGCTTAAATAATTTGACAAGAAAATTAAGAAAGAGCCAAAATTACAAATACAAAATTAGAAATGAAAGTGACTATTTAGAATGAGAAATGTCAATTTTATTTTGGTTCAAAACATTTTTGAAATCCATGCACTGGTTATCATAATGTCCATTTTCCATGAAGTATTTGAAGATCCCTTGTACTTATCTGGAAATAAATGAACTAAAAGAAATGATTTTTTTTTACCAAAAAAAAATGAGAAACGTAATCACAACAAGATACAAAGTTTGAAGGGCTGACAAATACTGTAAGTATCATACAATCCAGTAGGATAACAAGATCTGCTGATAAAATTAGCCCCTCCAATACCATCATATTTTTGTTGCATATTTTGTCTGTACATTATTTGATTACATGTTTATAGAACAAACATTTTATAATAGTATTTGTTATGGAAAGAACTTAGTCCTTTCTCTACCACTAGAAGTTGATAAACTTTTTCTATAAAAGGGTCACTAGTGAATATTTTGTCTTGGAGGGTTGTGCAGTCTCTGTCCTAACTACTTATCTCTGTCATGGTAGCACAAAAGCAGCAATAAATAATAAATAGATTAACTAACATGGCTGTGTGCTAATATAATTTGTTTATAGGCCCTGAAATTTGAACTTCATATCATTTTCACATGTCATATAGTATTATTATTTTCTCTGATCATCTAAAAATCTAAATATCATTCTTAGCTCATGGTAAATCTAAGCCCTTGTACAGGGCCTTTGATGAAGATCCCAGATACTCTCAGGTCCCGGTCTCCCACAGTCTCCCAGTTTCCCTTCCTTAGCTTAAAGCTTCTTTTCCCTGTAATTGTCAGTCAACCCCTTATTAAATTTTAGTCGAGTTGAAGGAGGATTGCAACCAGCCCCATAGGGCCCCACATCACAAGACTCATGAGGTCATTTGTCTCCTTTATAAACAACATTCTTATCATGAGGGTTTTTCCAGAAATCCCAGTCCCTGAACTAAAGTAATTACCACCTGCATGTAACCCCCATCTTGACTCAAGTCCACTCTGTTATCATTAAGATTCCCAAAAATACACATTATGGTTGACCAACCAATGGACAGCATCAAACACTGCAGGCCAACCAGGGTCTGCACACAAACTGAACATGCACCTCTCCATTCCAACTTTGTTCTATAAGATCCCTAACCCTTAGTTCCTCAAGAATTCTGTGAATTAAGAAAAACTGCCTGGCTCCTACTTTCTTCCACCACCCCAGTGTCAGTGCCTGGCTTGCAGCTCATCAGAAAACTCAACCCAAGTTAGGGGTTTCTATAACAATGGGTTCTACAAAAACATGGACTTTAGTTTTCTGCCTTTTGTTCTACCTTGATAGAAATCTGTTTTTTAATTATTGGTAGAGTATTTCCAAAGTACAATTCATATTTGATTTTTTTTTTTACATTTCAGCATCTTGAGGGTTCATTTTTTGTTGTGACTAATGTGAGTGTTAACTGAATTGATATTCATTAACAAGTTTGTAACCTTGGTGGTACAGTGTGAATTTCATTATCTTTCCTATATTATTAGTAGAAAATGATTATTCAATTTTTCTGAAAAAGAATAAATTAGAAAAGTCATATACTCAGATTTTTTAAAAAAAAATTATTTATTTGAAAAGCAGAGTTACAGAAAAATATGGAGAGACAGAGATTTTCCATCTGCTGGTTCACTCCCCAAATGGCTGCAAGAACCCAGGAGCCAGAAGTTTCATCCTGATCACCCATGTGGGTGGCAGGTACCCAAGCACTTGGACCATCTTGTACTGCTTTTTCCAGACCATTAGCATGTAGCTGATTAGGAAGTAGAGCAGCCAGGACATAATGGGTGCCAAGATGGGATACCAGTGTCACAGGTGGCAGTTTACCCACTTTACTACAATGTTGGCACTCATATTCTGAGATTTTTGAATGTGATTTGCTTACGCATTTCATTCAGTAAATGTTAATAAAAATGTAAATCACAACAATATAATAATTACAGATTCTAATTTAGTTATATGATCACACATATCATTTACTCCAGGATCTATAATACATATGCAGTAACTCAACACCATAACAAACGAAAAGGCTAAATTCTAAGAGGAAAGCAAGAAATTCATGAAGTCTCTTATAGTGAAAGAATATTTAAAAAGTCAACTACAAAGTTTATACTGATTTAAAATATAATTACAGTCAGTTATTGCCTTTCTCCACCATATCAAACATTTCCTTTCAAGGGCTTCAAATAAAAGAGAAGTTAGAAGAGAAGAGTTTCAGGTTTCAGTATCTTCACAGCTTACAAGGCAACCACCATTTCCATAAAATTCCCGTTGTGGTTGTGTAAATAGAGTCATTTGAGGGTTAATTAATCTGCAGCTCAAACTTCCCTCTCTCCTTTCTGCCTGCATTGGTTTTAGCCTTAGGGTCCTTCTAACACATCTCTGGACTAAACCCAAAAGTTTTTGTGTCTACTGTTTTCCTAATATAAACCTAATAGCTTTTTTCAGTATTGTGATTATCCATGTAAAGGATAATTAACTCGAAGAAATTACTGTATTTTAAGACTTAAACACTATAGCAATAGTACAGGTACGTTATGTGTTTTTTCCAATCTATTAAGCTAAATACTACGTTTAATCTTAAAATGCATATCTTCAGCGCTGCCTGGCTTTGAAAAAAAAATCAAATACAAGACAAAGAATCAAAAAGAAGATAAATTAGGATAACAGAAATATTCATATTCCACAAAAAGTACCTTATTATGTTATCCAGTTGTCTTAGTTTCTATAAATCACAAGTTCACCTATGGCATTTTAATATAGTTTTTAAAACTTCAATATTTCCACAGTATAATAACAAAAGTTGTTCATCTTTTTCTTCCTCCTACTTTTACCTTCTCAAGTTATATTTAATTTTTTATTTATTTATTTTCAACTTTTATTTAATAAATATAAATTTCCAAAGTACAAGTTTTGTATTATAGTGGCTTTTTCCACCATCACATCTCTCCCACCCTCAACTATCCCATCTCCCACTTCTCCCATCCCATTCTTCATCAAGATTCATTTTCAGTTAGCTTTATATACAGAAGATCAACTTAGTATATTCTTTTTTGAACAGGCCAAGTTAGACAGTGAGAGAGAGAGAGAGAGAGAGAGAGAGAAAGGTCTTCCTTTTTCTGTTGGTTCACCCCCCAAGTGGCCGCTACGGCCGGTGCATTGCGGCCAGTGCACTGAGCCGATCCGAAGCCAGGAGCCAGGTGCTTCTCCTGGTCTCCCATGGGGGTGCAGGGCCTAAGGACTTGGGCCATCCTCTACTGCACTCCCGGGCCACAGCAGAGGGCTGGACTGGAAGAGGAGTAACCAGGACAGAATCTGGTGCCCCAACCGGGACTAGAACCCCAGGGTGCCGGCGCCATAGGTCGAGGATTTGCCTAGTGAGCCGCAGCGCTGGCCTGCTTAGTATATTCTAAGTAAAGATTTCAATAGACTGCAACCACACAGGCACACAAAGTATAGAGGACTGCTTGAAGACTAGTTTTACCGTTAATTCGCATGGTAGTACACGTTAAGGACAGAGGTCCTACATGGGGAGCAGGTGCACAGTGACTCCCATTGTAGATTTAACAATTGACCCTCTTATTTATGGTGTCAGTAATCACCGGAGGCTCTTGATATGAGCTGCCAAGGCTATGGAAGCCTCTTGAGTTCACCAGCTCTGATCTTATTTAGACAAGGCCATATTCAAAGTGGAAGTTCTCTCCTCCCTTCAGAGAAAGGTACCTCCTTCTTTGATGGCTGGGATCTCACAGAGCTCTTTTATTTAGGTCATTTTTTTGCCACAGTGTCTTGGCTTTCCATGCCTGCGAAACTCTCATGGGCTTTTTAGCCAAATCCAAATGCCTTAAGGGCTAATTCTGAGACCAGAGTCAAGCTATATTTCTAAAGATAATACTTCTCTGTAGAAGTTAATATTGGTGTTAGAACATGAGTTGAGATCAGAATTGTGATTTTTTAAAAAATTCTATTCACCTAGTACTTATTTAACTATCATAATTATGCTAAAGAATTCATTTCTATGTGTACTTCTATTAATAAGTAACAGACAATTTATAAACACTCTAGAGCTTTAGGGAATATGTTTGGAGAAAATGCTTAATTAGGCAATGGTGTGAATTTTGACATCTTCTTCATGGTTCATAGAATACTCTCTTGCTGACACATACCTTCAACAGTTTGATGAACAGAAAATCTTAGTTTCCCAATAATAAAAACAGTATTACAGGGTCACAATATGGTAAGAATACAAAAACATACTTTCTGTTTAATTTGTTTTTAACAAGCGTCATCCTTTTTTTAAAAGATTTATTTATTTGAAAGTCAGAGTTACACAGAGAGTGGAGAGGCAGAGAGAGGTCTTCCCTCTGATGGTTCACTCCCCACATGGCCACAATGGCTGGAGCTGTGCCAATCTGAAGCCAGGAGCCAGGAGCTTCTTCCGGTTCTACCATGTGGGTGCAGGGGCCCAAAGACTTGGGCCATCTTCTACTGCTTTCCTGGGCCATCGTGGAGAGCTGCACAGGGAGTGGAGCAGCCGGGTCTCAAACCAGCACACATATGGGATGCCGACGCTTCAGGCCAGGGCGTTAACCCACTGCGCCACAGTGCTGGCCCCAACAAATGTCATCTTACCCAGTAGGCCAAAAATTATATAATAGCATTAAACAATCAAATCTTCACTGAAATATACCCCTTACAAAATATGACAGATACGTAATGGACAAAAACAACTTTAATCCAAGAAATCCCTTCTTTGATTGGGAACAAGGTTGGGGCATAAATACCATGTTCCAGGAGGTTTGAAGCAATTCACTCATTGTTCCACTGAAATCATCAGCACTTTGTTGTGAATAACATTCCTGCCAGAAATGTTCTGGAATTGTTGGGTCCCCAAAACACCAACAAATAGTATTTGTGCTAAATAATTGAATTTCTCTTTAATTTTTCTATACTTATGTAACTTCACACAATTTTAACATGGAAGATATTATTGGAAATAACTGACACAGGATCACATTTCTCAAGTTCCTGCTTTACAGTATATGAGATTCTAAAACATATTAATTTAGAGTATTTACCTACTCATATATAGAGATTGTAAGGTTCAACCTTACAACAAATGAAGCCTTGCCTTGCATTTTTTTATTCAATGGTTTCCTGTTTTCAGACATATGCATGCATGCGTGATTCACTCCCAAAGTCTATACCAGTATAACAATGGCAATGAAACCTCTGCTTAATTTTCTCATCCATATTGGCCAAGAAACCCAATATAACCTAACCATGCTATAAAGCATAATCTCTCATAACATATATCCTCACAAACAAATTCTCAGTAATGGACTTTTATATATTTGAAAAGGAAGAGATATTCAGAAAGAATGTTGCAATTTATAAATATGATTTTGTCTCAAAATCAAGGTTGTTTAGAAGGGAATGAAGCCCCATGAAATTAAAACACTTGCCATTTCTCTCCTGGCATCTAGCAGGAAGGAAGTATCATCTTAATAACAATAGTAGAGGCTGCAGCTGTGGCTCACCCACTTGCATGACTTGGACATTTTATCAGAGGGATAAATCCATGGTCCCCACCAACTTTGAGTCTAGCTTGGGGGGTGGTGAGGGAGGCAGGGTGCCCACTTAGGATTGTGAGGTGCTCCCTGCCCTGATTCTAATACAGGCACCTGATTCAAACTGCCAAGTTGGAGCACTAACAGGCAGCTGGTTCTGAAAATGCCTGTGCTCTCTCCAGGAAGGATGAAGGCAAGCAAGGCTGAGAGTGGGTTCCCTGCTCCCTGTGACTGTGGGAATTCTGTGACTGCATGATAGGGCATGGGGTGTAGCTGGTCTCTGGGTAGTTGCAGTGTCAGGCTTGATAATCTCAGAGTTCCCTGAGTGCCTGGGGTGGATCATTGCCGAGGGTTCTGTGCTCACACTGAGGACCGCATAGATCCCTTGTGTGGTTCATGTACCTGTGTAGGTAGGATTTGTAGACACTGTGGGCTAACTCCCAGCACTGATCATGTTGGCGGAGAGCAGATGAGGCTGTGAACATACCATCCCATGTGACCAGACCCTTCTCCCTGTTGACAATAGAGATCTACCATCCCCTACTTGGGTGTCACCCTGGATGCTTTCCCCACGCTAAAGCACTGACCAGAGTTCCCTGACCCCAACCAGCACACACCTCTGGTTATTCACTGAAGGAGCAAGTACTCCAGGAAGCCATAGAGGTATAGTTCAAAGATAAAAACCATTAGAGAAGAAAACCAAAAAAGTATTTCCACAAATGCCTAAAAATAAACCCAGAAATATAAGAAACATGAACAAGGAAGATAATATGACTTCCCAGAGGAAGACAACAAAACTGCAATATTAGAATGTGAAAATGAAGATATTGATGAAATGTCTGAAAAGGAATTAAAAAGAATGATCAGAAGATTACTCAAAAACACAAGGCAAATATGTGAGATAAAAAAATCCATACACAACATGGATGAAAAATTTTGCTCTGTGTGTGTGTGTGTGAGAGAGAGAGAGAGAGAGAGAGAATTAAAGAGAAACCAAACTGAAATGTTAGAAAGGAAGAATTCAATATATCAAATCAAAAATACAATGGAAAGCCTTAACAACAGACTTGTGAGGCAGAAGAAAGAATATCTAAGCTAGATGACAAATCCTCAAAAATATTTCAGTCAGATGAAAGAAGGGGGGGGGCAGGAGGAGGAGGAAGAGGAGTAGAAGGAGAAGAAGAAATGACAAGAAAAACTGAAAACGGTGTTTGCGATTTTTGGGATACCATCAACCTGCCAAATATATGTTGTCTTAGGAATTCCTGAAGGTGTATAAAAAGAGAATGGATTAAAAGGCCTCTTCAGTAAAAGAATAGAGGAAAACTTTTCTACTTTGAAGAAAGATAGGGATGTCCAAGTACAGGAAGCACATAGAACTCCTAATAGACATGACTAGAAAAGATCTTCACCATGACACATTACAGTCAAACTTTCAACAGTTAAACATGAAAAAAAGATTATAAAATGTGCAAGACCCTATGGGCGACCAGGAAGAAGCACCTGGCTCCTGGCTTCGGATCCGTGCAGCGCCAGCCGTAGCGGCCATTTGGGGAGTGAACCAACAGAAGGAAGACCTTTCTCTCTTTCTCTCTCTCACTGTCTGTAACTCTGCCTGTCAAATAAAAAATTAAAATTAAAATAAAAAAATAACATGTGCAAGAGAGAAATTCCATATTACTTTCAGGGAATCCCCAATTAGCCTAACAGCTGATTTCTCACCAGAAACCCTACAGACGAGGAGAGAATGGAAAAACATAGTCCAAGTCCTAAAAGAAAAAAAATGTGTCAACCCACAATTCTGTACCCAATAAAACTCTCATTTATAAATGAAGGTGAAATAAACACCTTCCATAACAAACAGAAATTGAAGGAATTTGTCATCACTTGTCCAGCTTCACAAATGAACTTAAGGATGTGCTACACACAGAAACAGAAAAGTAGTCATCATTATTAAACAATGTGCAGGCAGAAAAATCTTCTAGTAAAAGCATAAAGGAAATCCAATGCAAACAACAGGAATATTTATGGGAAATTTGGCATTGTTTATCAATAATAACCTTGAATATAAATAGCCAAAATTCTCTGGTTCAAAGATGTAGACTGAATGAAATGATTAAAAAGCAAGACCCATCTATTTTCTGCCTATAGGAAACACACCTCACCAACAAATATACAGACTGAAAGTGAAAGGATAGAAAAAGATATGCAGCGCCAATAGAAAGCAAAAGAGTCGGTGGAGCCATTCTATATCAGACAAAATACTTTAACACAAAACCTGTTAAAATAGACAAAGAAGGGCATTATATAATGATTAAGAGATTAATTCAACAGGAAGATGTGACTATAATAAATGTATGTAGAGCAAATACCAGAGTGCCTGACTATATAAAACAAATATTGATGCTTAAGGATATGCTACACACAGAAACACAGAAACATGGTCATCACTACAGAAGAAGGTAAAGGAAGGAAAGCTCCCAGAAAAAGTACAAAGGAAATCCAAAGTTAAAAATAGGAATATTTATGGGACAATGTCAGGGCAAAGTCATTACTTATCAATAGTCACCTTGAATGTAAATGGCCTTAATTCTCCAGTTAAAGACACAGACTGACTGAATGGATTAAAAAACAAAATTCAGTTATTTGCTGCCTGCAAGAAACACACTCACTAACAAAGAAGCACGCAGACTGAAAGTGAAATGATGGAAAAAGATATTCCATGCTAACAGAAATCAAAAAGAGGTGGTGTATCTATCCTAATATCAGACAAAATAGACTTTGTTAGGGAAAAAGTAGCAGATTGGTGCCTCCTCACATGGAGCACCAAAATGTTAGGAAAGAGGTGCAGAATAGAGAGGAGGCAGTGTACGAGTTTACAGCCAGACTGAATTTATTTTGAGAAAAAAAATCCAAAGAGGTGGGTGACCAGCTTCCCACATGCACATTGATGGAAGCACATGGCAGAAGGCCCTGATTCCCAGAGGCAAGACCTTTTTCAGGAGGGCTAGGGATGGGACTGGGGGTGGGGGCAGCAGGTGGAAGGGAATTCCTGGAACTGGGTGGTGCATTGGGAACCTGGAAAAGAATTCAGGGTCGGGTATGAAGGCAATAGGGTGTGAGACCCAATTGAAACTCAAGAGCAAGGAACACATACCAATGTTTTATCTATCTTTTGGGCAATGAGCAAAAATGGTTGAGGCTTATGTCCTTGTTCCATCAGACTTTAATATAAGAACTGTTGAAAGAGACAAAGAATGGCACTATCCAATGATTAAGGGATCAATACAACAGAAACATGTGACTATTATAAACGTATATGCTCCTAACTACAGTGCTCCTGGCTATCTTTTTTTTTTTTTTTTTTTTTTTTTTTTGACAGGCAGAGTGGACAGTGAGAGAGAGAGAGACAGAGAGAAAGGTCTTCCTTTTTGCCGTTGGTTCACCCTCCAATGGCCGCCGCGGCCGGCGCGCTGCGGCCGGCGCACCGCGCTGATCCGATGGCAGGAGCCAGGAGCCAGGTGCTTTTCCTGGTCTCCCATGGGGTGCAGGGCCCAAGCACCTGGGCCATCCTCCACTGCACTCCCTGGCCACAGCAGAGGGCTGGCCTGGAAGAGGGGCAACCGCGACAGAATCCGGAGCCCCGACCGGGACTAGAACCCGGTGTGCCGGCGCCGCTAGGCGGAGGATTAGCCTAGTGAGCCGCGGCGCCGGCCAATCTAAAAAGAATGTTAATGGATCTAAAGGGAGACATAGACTCAAATATGATAGTAGTGGGGTATTTCAATACCCCACTTTCAGCATGGACAAATCAACCAGACAGAAAATTAGCAAGGAAACAGCAGAGTTAATTGACATTATAGACCAAATGGACCTACCAGATATCTATAGAACTTTTCATCCTACAGCTGCAGAATACACATTCTTCTCAGCAGTGCATGGAACCATCTCTAGGACTGACCACATGCTAGGCCACAAAACAAGTCTCTGAAAATTCAAAAATCTTGAAATCATACAATGCATCTTCTCAGACCACAGTGCAATGAAGCCAAGATATGGAATCAGAAAAGAATGTCCACTTTCACTGTTACTGTTCAGTATAGTTCTGGAAGTTTTAGTCAGTGCCATTAGGGGGAAAAAAAAGGAAATCAAAGGAAACAAATTGGAAATGACAGAGTCAGATTATTTCTGTTTCAGGTGACATGGTCCTATATAGAGAGGGACCAAAAGACTCCACTAAGAGACTATTGGAACTCATAACAGACTTTGGTAAAATTGCAGGGTATAAAATCAACATAAAAATCAATAGGCTTTGTATACACAGGCAATGTCATGTCTGATAAAAAAAAAAAAAAAAAACTTGTAAAACCCATTCACAATAGCTCCAAAAATTTTTTAAATATATTGGAATAAATTTAACGAAGGATATAAAAGATCTCTGCAATGACAATTAGAAAGCGTTAAAGAAAGAAATAGGGGCTGGCGCCACAGCTCAATAGGCTAATCCTCCGCCTTGCGGCACTGGCACACCAGGTTCTAGTGCCAGTCGGGGCGCCAGATTCTGTCCTGGTTGCCCCTCTTCCAGGCCAGCTCTCTGCTATGGCCCGGGAGTGCAGTGGAGGATGGCCCAAGTCCTTGGGTCCTGCACCCCATGGGAGACCAGGAGAAGCACCTGACTCCTGCCTTTGGATCAGCACGGTGTGCTGGCTGCAGCGCACTGGCCGTGGTGGCCATTGGAAGGTGAACCAATGGCAAAGGAAGAACTTTCTCTCTCTGTCTCTCTCTCTCTCACTGTCCACTCTGCCTGTCCAAAAAAAAGGAAGGAAGGAAGGAAGGAAGGAAGGAAGGAAGGAAGGAAGGAAGGAAGGAAGGAAAGGAAGGAAGGAAGGAAGGAAGGAAGGAAGGAAGGAAGGAAGGAAGGAAGGAAGGAAGGAAGGTATAGGAGAACACAGAAAACAATGGAAAAATCTTTCATGTTCATGGATTGGAAGTATAATATCAAAATGTCCATACTATCCAAAGCAATTTACAAATTCAAAGTGCTCCCATTCAAAACATCAATCACAGGCTGGCGCCGCGGCTCAATAGACTAATCCTCAGCCTGCAGCACTGGCACCCCGGCTCTAGTCCCAGTCGGGGCGCCGGATTCTGTCCCGGTTGCTCCTCTTCCACTCCAGCTCTCTGCTGTGGCCTGGGAGTTCAGTGGAAGACGGCCCAAGTCCTTGGACCCTGCACCCGCATGGGAGACCAGGAGGAAGCACCTGGTTCCTGGCTTCAGATTGGCACAGTGTGCAGAGAGCAATGTGCCAGCCTTAGCGGCCACTTGGGGAATGAACCAAGGGAAAAAGGACGACCTTTCTAGCTGTTTCTCTCTCTCACTCTAACTCTGCCTGTCAAAAAATAAATAAATAAAAATAAAAAATAAAATAAAAAATAAAAAAATAAATCACATTCTTCTTGTATCTAGAAAATACAATGCTAAAATTCATATGGAAGCACAACAGATCTGAATTGCTAAAGCAATCTTAAACAACAGCACAAAGCATCACAATATAAAATTTTAATACAAACTAAAGGGCAGTTATAATCAAAACAGCCTAATACTTTCACAAAAATAGATATGTAGACCAATGGAACAAAATAGAAACCCCAGAAATTAATCCATGGACCTACAATGAACTAATCTTTGACAAACAACTTAAGATAAATCCCTGGAGAAAGGGGAACCTCTTCAATAAATAGCATTGGTAAAATTGGATCTCTGCATGCAGAATTATGAAACAGCACCCTTACCTTAAACAAAAATCAACACAAAATGGATCAAGGATCTAAATCTATGAACTGGTACCATCAAATTACCAGAGGAAAACATTGAGGAATCTCTGCAAGACATTGGGATAGGCAAAGACCTCTTAGAAAAGACCCCAGAAGCAGTCAATAAAAACAGAAACAGACAAATGAGATTACTTCAAGCTAAGAAGCTTCTGCAGTGTGAAGGAAACACTTAACAAAAAACAAGCAACTGAAAGAATTGGAGAACATATTTGCAAATTTTGCAACTGATAAAAGATTAATAATCCGTGTCTATAAAGAGCTTAAGAAACTCATCAAAAATAAAAGAAACAACCCCATTAAGAAATGGGCAAAAGACATTAACAGGAAGTTTCTAAAGGCTGAAATTCAAATGGCCAACACATACATCAAAATATACTCATGATCACTAGCTTTCAGGGAAATGCAAACCCAAACCACAATAATATTTCACCTGACCCCAATTTGAATGACTATCATCCAAAAAAATCAAAAAGCAATACTGGTAAGGTTGTAAAGAACAAGGTACCTTAAAACATTGTTGGTGGGAATGTAAACTGCTATAGCCATTGTGGAAGACAGTACGGAGATTCCTCAGATATCTGAAAATAGATCTACCTTATGACCCAGCCATCCTACTCCTGGGAATTTACCCAAAGGAAATGGAATCAGCATATGAAAAAGTTATCTGTACCCCCATATTTATTGCAGCTCAGTTCACAATAGCTAAGAAATGGAATCAACCCAGATGTGCATATAGTGATCACTGGATAAAGAAAATGTGGTATATATACACTATGGAATACTACACAGCCATAAAAAATGATGTCCTGTCTTTTGCAATAAAATGGACGCAACTTGAACCCATTATGCTTACTAAAATAAGCCATTCTTAAGAAGAGAAATATCATATGTTTTCTTTGGTATGTGGCAGTTAATATAGAATTAAAATGTATAGAAACAGACATCTTGTGATATGATTTTTTTTACTCTTGTACTCCTGTGGAAATATGGTCTTCCTACTTTTTACTTGTTGAATATTAAAGGTAGTTGTGAATTTTGCCTGTGATTTTAGAGTGGATTAAAATTATGTCTTTGCAAAATTTTGTGATAAAAAGAAGGAAGGTTAAGAGGGGAGTTGGGAGAGGGAGAGGGAAGGAGAATAGTATGGTTATCTCTTAGAACTGTACCTATGAAATACATGAAATCTATTTATATTAATTAAAAGGAAAGAAATATTTGCTACTGAAATGCAGTTTATTTACCCTCCTTTTCTAATACAATATTTTCTCCTAGTATATCCTACAGAAGAATACTGAACCTGCCCTTATTTTGTAGTTCTAGGCTTTTTTAAAATCAAAAAGGATTGGAATAAGGAAGAGACCCATGCAAAGTTGTCAGTCATTTTTCTGTTCAGTTGTCAAAACCCCAAGTACAAGTCTTTCCAGCTCAATCATATTATCAGAATTAATTGCAAAAGAATCTGAATACATTGTGGGAACAAGTAGAGATTCTCACTACACTGTGATGGATGAAAGAATTTATTTGTTGCCATCATTTTTACAACTGGGTTTGAATTGATGATGTACAGAAATTATGGGCTATATTTTATGGATCTGAAACTAGAAGACTTTAAGTACACAGTCTTGATTCTATCCTGGAAAGGTATGGCAAGCAACACAATGACCCTGATACAGATGAGTGGAGAGGGCTGTGGAAAAAATCAGTCTGGCTTAGTATTTGTAGTAAAAACGTAAAATAGTTCAATCTTTCACTACTCATAGGATTATTAAATATCTTTCTTTTAAATAATTCATATTCTTAGAAAAAATTCTACTTCCCAGAATAACATTTTATCTGATTTCATCACAAATAATGGATTCCACCATAGTTTTGATTATAAGTCTGGCTTGGGTTTATGGATTTTAATGACTTTGACTGAGGGCTCTACTCAATAGGTGAATTTTACTAAATTAGAATTCAAGTTGCACATGGTCAATACATCTCTTTTCTTATATTTTAGTAAAATAATGAAGCATTTTTAAAAAAACTCTGTCTTGAGGAAAAATGGTTATTAATAATATTTATCCTCTTTTTCTATCACTAAAATGAAGTTAATTATACAAGTCAATTATGTAGAGTTCCAGGGGTCAATAACGTATTATGTGAATTAAATACAGATATTTGGCCTTTGAGTAATTAATATACTTAGCACCAAATTTCTTTGTATTCTTCTTTGAAATAGAGAATTTCCCACGTGGACCTATGCTTATAATATTCATAAAAATAGAAGAATAATTAAACAAAAATAGTTTCTAATCTTCCATCCTGACCATCAGCTTCTTCCATATTAGATTGCTTTGAATGTTAAGCTAGAGAACTATATTTTTTTTCTCATTTTTTCGCGGTGAACCACAATCTTTACCCACATACTCAGCCCTCTTGATTGGTTTATGGTCTAAAATACCTGATTTCTCATTCAGATGTAGGTTTAGTATTTTTACTCTGATCTAGCCAGCACCAGCAAGAGTATGTTCACTCTACGTATCTTAGGTAGCTAGCATGAGGGTTCTGTGAATTTTCTCTGTTCAACAGTGGACACCCTGGCTCACTTACTGTACAATGATCACCAGCTTCTGATGGCTGATGATGTGAATGCTGCTGTTGCCATTCAACAAAAGCAATGTAGAAAGCAGTGAACTAAGGTAGTCTTCAAATAGAGACTCAGGCTCAGTCTTGGATATCTGCAAATTAACATGCATCCCGGAAGATTCTGATTGGCAACCAGACATCCAGAAACACTGCTATGGAGAAGTAATGGCATTACCATAGCTTTCTATGCAAGCTTTGTACATTATACACAGCACAGTAAGTTTGATATTATTATTATTTTTTTAATTCTAAAGGGGATTTAGCCACTTCTCCTTTGGGAGATTCTCACAAAGCAGTGTACTAGAATCTGAAGTAAGCTTGTGCTGCTGCTGATTAGCATCAAAGATAAACTCCCTACAGGGCATCAGGAGAGCTACAGAGGTTCTCTGCTAGCTGCTTCGCACGTATGTTCTCTAACTGCAGGGTTAAATGCTTCACTTGACATGGATGCTCTAAAGAATCATTTTGTGTCAGATAATGCATTCACTGATGAGGATATAGCAGAGAACAAAATCTACGAAATCTCTGTCATCATGGGGTTTGTCATCTGGTGGAAGGATGGCATGCCACAGTTCATTTGGGCTGCTGGAGCAAAATACCAAAACCAGGATAGTTGTAAACTCAGAAATGTACTGCTTATGGTTCTAAAGGCTGACATGTCCAAGGTCAGAGCACCAGCACATTCCATGTCTAGTTAGGGCCTACTTCCTAGAGACCCAGCTTTTACTCTCCCCTCTCATGGCAGCAGGGCTGGTTGAGCTCCTGTGAGCCTCTTGAAATAATGACCCTAATACCTTGTATGAGCGTAGAGCTCCTGAAAAGCCCCACCTCCTACTACCCACCTTCACTTTCAGGAGTGAAGATATCAAAATATGAATTTGGGGAAGACATACTCAGGTATTACCAGGGAGACAGAAAATAGACAGATACAGCATATTAATTGGGAATTAGTCTCATGAACAAAATAACAGAAGAAGGAGAAGAGACAAGTGGATCTGATTCACAGTATTCTGTCAGGCTTCTGAGAAAGGATGCCCTAGAAAGAAAAGAAAGTGAGGGACACGAGTGGGTTTTGATTCTTGATTTGTTTTAAAAATAGAGTCACAGGATTAGCTGATGGCCAAATTGGGAGTAGAAGTAAGAAAAAGAAAAATGCAAGATGGTGCCAAAGTGTTTGGCCTAGGAAATGGAAGGGGTACAGCTAGTTATTAATGAGTTGAGTGTTGTTGTATAAGATGGACTATTATTCTTTTCATTCCATTGTAAAGATTATAACATGTAGGCTCATAGCAAAAATGGGTTTGCCACAGGTGACATAGCTTGCACTTACGTGGTGGAGGGCAGTTCTGAACCAAGCCAGTAGGACTCAGGTGCTTATAGACTCAACCACAGAAGCAGTTCTAGGGTCCCCCCAGTTCTCGCTTGTCTCCTCCAGGCTTTCTTTGAACATAACTCTTAGAAGGCCTGGCAGCTACAAATGAGCATAGATTGAAGAAGTAGGACTAGACTCACTCCAGCTGTGCTCCAGGATTTGAAAGTACTGCCATGCCAGTCTGCTAAGACCACTCTGCACACTGCCAAACAGAGCAAAGGGAGCTGCCTGCTCCCTGGGCTTGACATTTCAGAGATTCCTGCTGTTCATCTCCATCTATATATAGGCAGGTCCAGTCCTAGGGCAGGTGCAGGATGCAGAGCAAATCTCCATGCCTCTGCTCCACACTAACACCCTCCAGCATATGGTATGTGGGTGGAATTAGGTTAAAAAGAACATCAAGGACAACCTTGGGGAAGAAATGAAATCATCACCAAAAGGAACTGTGCAGTGGAATAAAGGGAGGGTGCTAGATGATAAGGAAAGAGCTGGTGCATTGATTATATGAACAGGGAATCTGTCGCTGACCATCTGTCCATTATTTTTCACAACTTTCTATGTAGACTATTAAGTTTCAGGCTCAGCAAGGAAGGGGAAAGAAAAAAGAAAAATATTTTACTTATTGTCTGCTGTGAGCCAGACATTGCACTAGGTGCTTTGTATACATTTTCACAACACCATGTGACATTGTTTTTACTATGCTAGTTTTGTATAGATGAAGTCACTCAAGCTGAGACTACAGTTCAGCTCTGCTGCCCAAGGTCAATCTGTAGGCTCCATTAGGGCAGAACACGTCTTTGCCAGGCTCATGCTGTATCCCAGGTGCTGAACACAGCACCTGGTACGATGAGGGGGCTCATTGACTCTTTAGTCAGTTGAAACCTCTCTCCTTCCAATTCTGGTTCCAGAGCCGGGATCACACTGCCCTCCCTCCTCACCATAGCTGGGGAAGATCTCAGATTTCCAGGGCTACTTCTGCTTTGACATGGCAGTGACTGTGGGTGTGAGCTTAGAACAGCAGAATAAGCTGGCAGGAGCATCCTCCAGCAGTAATGGATGCTACAGAAAAAAGAGCTAAGACTGGGGTGGAGTGGGTGGAGGGACTAGGACAGGCAGGCTGGCTTTCCTGGGCATTTGAGGCTTGCCCACACTCAAGATTTGCACAGGAAAAGGGGGCCTTCTTGTTGAAGCAGGCAGTTGTGTCTGCCTGCACAGGAGATGCTCTCCTGAAAGTCTATCATCCCCAGGGGCTCTGCTTTGGAGTTCAGCTCTGGATAGATGCCTCTACCTGCCAAGCTCTTGTACAGCTGCTCCGGAGGCTTTGCGTCCTCTGCCACCTGCTTCTCTGAGTCACTGGTCTTTAAGTTTCTGAAGTACACGCAAGCCCCCTAAAGGCCTTAATTGATTTGTTTATTCAATTACCACCTATTCTTAGAAGAAGCACTAGAATTCAAAATGGCAGCATGCTCACAGCACAAGTTAAGCAATTGTGTGAAAATATCTGTGCCTGGACATAATTTTTAAAATATTTACCCCCAAATAATTCAGAGGGGATGGGAGTTTTTAAAATTTTTAACCAAGAAAACAAAAAGACCAGTGTCAGTCTGCATTAATGTGAACTTGCTTTTTAAAAAATGAATCTACACAAATCCAACAGCAGTTGCTATCTAGTTCAAACAAGTGTTCTTAATTTTCCACTTCAGAGTAATAATTCAAAGCACCAAAACTTAGCAGTCTCTATTTCAAAAATAAACAAAGCAACTACTTTTCCTTTTTCTTCTTTTGAATCCCCCATTAGGTGATGGAATCTTTTTAATCTAAGAAATATATCTATGATCTAAAAAATATTTAATCATTCTGAGTGGTACTTAAAATAATTAAGTTTTAAAAATGCCCCTTTGTTTGTGAATTATTTCTCCGTAATATATTTGTGACCCTGTCTTATCTTCTTTCAGAATTTAACCTTAGCAGGAGAGAATAAAGAATATTAATGCTTTTACTGCTGGATTGTTTCTGTCCACTCTAGAGATTACTTTGTCTTCCAGAGCACATTGCCAATGTCTCCTTTTCATAGCTCCTCTTCTCTCACTCCCTCAATGGGCCCTAACTTTATTTATTTATTTGTATTTCATCAGTGAGGGACAAGATTTTCAAATCCCAAACAGAAGGAAGTAGTGGACAAAATGAACATTCAACTGAGGGAAAGAGAAAAATTTCCATACTACTTCCTTTCTATCATTTCTCCATCCTTAAAAAAGAGAAAACTTGTTCTCTACAACAGACCTCCACAGCTCTTAACTCTTCATAGGAAAGTAATAAAATAACACCAATAGCTGCCTACTAAGACTTAAAATAACAGAAAAAAATAGATTAAAATTATCCATAAGTTGAATATATCCTTTTATGTAATTTTTTAAAGATTTATTTTGTTTATTAGAAAAACAGAGTTACAGAGAGAGAGAGAGACAGAGAGGTCTTCCATCCACTGGTTCACTCCCCAGATGGCCGCAACAGCCGGAGCTGCACCAATCCGAAGCCAGGAGCCAGGAGCTTCTTTTGGGTCTCCCATGTGCATGCAGGGGCCCAAGGACTTGGTCCATCTTTACTGCTTTCCCAGGCCACAGCAGAAAGCTGGATCAGAAGTGGAGCAGCTAGGTCTCGAACCCGCACCCATATGGGATGCCGGTGCTTCAGGCCAGGGTGTTAACCCGCTGCGCCACAGCGCCGGCCCCCCAAATCTGTTTTTGTTATATAAAAGATTAGTAAAAGGTCCTTCCACCAAGCGATGGGGAGGAGAATCGGCACCTGTCCTGTCGGAGTCACTTCACTGTCATAATGGAAATCTTCTTCAACATGAAAGACTCACACATGCAGTTCCTGAACATCAACACAACCACTAGTACATTAGGAGCTCAGAGGTGAGGCTATGACTCAAACACTTCTGAAATGCTTGTTCTTCAATGACTTTGGTTGGCAGGTAGTTTTTTTTTTTTTTTTTAAAGATTTGTTCATTTATTTGAAAGAATTACAGAGGGAGCGAGAGAGAGAGAGTTCTTCCACCCACTGGTTCACTCTCCAAATGGCCCCAATGGCCAGGACTTGGCCAAGCTGAGGTCAAGAGTCAGAAGCCTCTTCTGGGTCTCCAACATGGATGCAGGGGCCCAACCACTTGGTCCATCTTCCACTGCTTTCCCAGTCCACCAGTAGGGAGCTGGAGCTGATGTAGAGCAGCTGAGACATGAACCATATGGGATGCCGGCATTGAAAGTATATGCTTAACCTGTTATGCCACAACACTGGCCCCTGACAGGCAGATTTTGGAACTGCTGCCCTTGTTTAGGGCATTGGCCCCATGTTTCCTAACGCTACACCACTAAATTGCCCAACCCCCGATTTTTCACTATGGCTATACCATACCATAAAACAGTGATACCCCAGTCAATGCAACACTAAATGTCGCTAGATATAAGGGGGCAAGATAACTTGTTCAAAAGCACCTGCATGAAGCAGATGTTTTCTGAGAGAAAATTGAAAATTAGATATAGAGAATCTTAGATAAGTTTTCATAACAATTATATGTGAGTTAGTAAAGAAGAAACATCAGTTCACATCAAACAAAATCACAAAAGAGATTCATTCATCAGGAAAAAAAGAAGTACTTCCCTATTAAAATTATCCTATGTAGCCCCAAAAAGGATGGTGGCCCACCCTTCATTCAGGAGGGTATCAGGGCTGTTACATTTTGGCAGAATGCAAGGACTGATCGCATGCAAGAAACACCCCTCACTACCCTACCCCAACAGATGTGGATTGTTCCTTACTAAGTTGGCCAAGGGCAGTTCTTTTATTTCTTGGGGAACTGAGGAGAATAACAAACACCACATTGTGTTCACAGTCAGCTAACAGGGAGAAAGTTCAATAACGTGAGTCTGTGCTGGAATAGAAAATGCTTATGGGCTGAGTGTGAGCGCCTGAATTCTTGTCTCATTTTTTCAGCATTCTTACTCATCTTCGAGAAAGTGGAGATATAAAAGTGGAGTTTCAGAGTGGTCATGGTGATAATGACAATGTGTGTGTGCACACACAAAAAACACATAATGATGTGTGCATGCACACACGCATTTGGAGAAGAGTAGTGTATATTATTTCATATCAAAATCAAGCATGTGTGTTGCATCTCTGATTAAATAACTTAAAATTACCAATTATTTTTTAAATGAAGAGAGAGAAATAGACAATTGTCTCCTTTGATGCCTGTTTTGGGGTTGAGAGCACAGATCCATGTCTCCAAACTCATCCAAGTCCAGACATATTTGCATTCAAGAACACTTACTGGAGTCAATGCATCAATTCATTTCTTTAATTAAATGTGTTGAAATAACCTTTACATCATGTTTCAGGATCACTTGATCACCAGGCATCAGGTTCTGTGATCAAGATTTATGAAACTCCTGTATCCTACTCAGGATACAAATAGGTTACAATAGAATTTGGTTGGTTGAGACTTAGAAGAAACAAACATCCACAAAAGTGAGATAAAGGGAGTGTGATATGATAAAAATTGTCAATTAGAAAAATGGCCTAGGACTGACCACCTAAGTTTTGGTCATTTTTAACTTCCAACACAGTATCAGCTTATACAGTGTATAGAGGATATTAACTGATAAGTGGAATGTCTTTGAAAACTCTAAGGAAAATTGATCCAATTTTCTAATGCCTTATGTAAAAGCTGCACATAGAATTGCTGGAGAATAAAAATAAATAAATCTTAGCTCTGCTTCAGTCACTATAAAGATCAAACTTCCTATTCAGGAATAAGGGAATTTTCTTACAATCAGAATGCTGTGGGCTGGCACCGCGGTTCAATAGACTAATCCTCCGCCTGCGGCGCTGGCACACCAGATTCTAGTCCTGGTCGGGGAGCCAGATTCTGTCCCGGTTGCCCTCTTCTAGGCCAGCTCTCTGCTGTGGCCCGGAAGTGCAGTGGAGGATGGCCCAAGTGCTTGGGCCCTGCACCCCATGGGAGACCAGAATAAGCACCTGGCTCCTGGCTTCGGATCAGCGCAGTGCGCCGGCCGCAGCGGCCATTGGAGGGTGAACCAATGGCGAAAGGGAGACCTTTCTCTCTGTCTCTCTCTCTCACTGTCCACTCTGCCTGTCCAAAAAAAAATAATAATAATAATAATGCTATAGCTGGAAGGAGCCTCAGAGATGATCTTTCCAACAACCTCTTAGTTTTACAGATAAGTGAACTAGGGGCTAGGCCATTGGAGTGACCTATTCTGGTCATCTTCATAAGCAACTCTCTAGGAGACACCTTAGACATTAAAATCTAAGATGTAGATTGGCTTCACTCCTATAAACCAGAAGGGTAAGAAAGAGTATGCACTTTTGCATAGTACTCACACTGGAAAGTTAACATTGCCAAGGCGGTTCCATCTCTAGGGTCCCAGATGAGAGGGACTCAACAAGCTCACGTTATCAATCCAAGCTCCCATACTCCTTTGCTCTCTGGTTTGAGAAGGAAGTACAATGTCTGTTCTCTGTTCTCTCCTTTTCATTTCCCCACATCTTGGGCTGCTGTTGCCAGAAGAAGCGAGCTAAGAGAGTAAATAGGCATTTTCCTTGTTTCTTCAAAAAGACACTGGGAACCAATTTAGGAATTCTATATATTCAAGGAAAATATTTCTGTCAAAAACAAAATGCTAACTGTTATTTTTAAAAGGATACTTTATTGACATTATATGTTAGAATGTTTAAAGCAAGATGTGGAGAGAGAGAGTTGACCTGGGCATGATGGCCGTCTGTTAGCACACATAAAGTTGGCAGATGGGGCAGGGATTTGTCCTAGTTGTCAAGATGCCAAATGTCTCATATCTCACATCAGAGTACCTGGGTTCAACTGCTTGCTCTGGCTCCTGATTCCAGCTTCCTGCCAGTGCAGACCATCAGAGGTGGTGGTGATGACTAGTTGGACCCTTGCTACCTTCAAGGAAGACTTGAACTGAGGTGCTGGCTCAAACTTTAGCCAGTCAAGTCCTGACTGTTGCAGATATTTGAAGAATCAATAGCATGTGGGTGTGCCATCTCTCTCTCTCTCTCTCCCTCTCTTTGTTTCTCTGACTCTCTCTCTCTACCTCTTGAATATATATAAATATATATGTACATACATACATATATATTTAATTTAAAGTTGTTGGATGATAAAGAAGAGACAAATTCAAGTAAGTACTGCTCTGGTCTCCAAACTTAAAACAAAATGAGCCAAAGTGAATCCTTTAGAGGGGATTTTAGAAAGGAAGAAAGAGAAAATTGTATTACTGAATATAAGAGCATCCTATGGGTTTGATCAAGAAATTTTTTATGATCATCCTTGTGCAGTTATAAAGAAGAGAAGAAATTTATCTGAATGCACTGAAGATGGGGAAAATTAATTCAAATTTCAAAAACAAATTCCAGAAATTATATAATGTTCAATTTCATTCTAATTCTTGATAAAATTTTATAATGGATCTGTCTTGGCCCTTTATCTGTTGCTAGTAGCACAATTTCACAGACTAGGTAAGTTATAAAGAAAGAAGTTTTATTTGGCTCAAGATTCTAGTAGCTGGAAGGTCCAAACAGCATGATGCCAACAGATGGTGAGAGATCCCCAGCTGTGTGATAACATGATAGAGAAGTAGAAAGGGAAACGACTATGTGTAGAAGGGCCCAAGCTTGTGGGGTGCTTGCTTTGTAACAATTCACTCAAGAAAATTGATCCAGTGATAGGAGACCTAACCAAATTAATCCCTTCAAGAATGGTGCCCAATGCTCTAATCATTTCCATTAGGCCCCGTCTTTTAAGGGTTCTATCTTATCAATATCATTATACTGGGAACTAAGCTTCTAGCACGTAAGCCATTGAGGTACAAATCACAACCAAACTATAGCAGCATCCATCAGCATGTACTCTAGAAGAACCAACCACATCAATACAGTTCACTGAAAACAAATCCTAAAGAACTTTATTTGTTTTGAATTATACATCTGTAAAATACAGAGTAAACCAAGCATCTGCCAATACATCTGAGAGAGTTCCTCATTGTTTTCTTTTCTTATGAACTACCTAGAGAAATGCACACTGGGTGACAATGCAGTTAGATGGACTGTCTACTTATCAGAGAAAGGTTATTGGCAAGCCAGAGAGAAAAGAAACCTGAACCCACTATCACACATAATCCAAGATGTTCTTCATGATGTGCCCCACCTACTTCTCTCCTGTTCACCAAGCCACAGTCATGCTAGGGACTTTCTATTCTTAACAAGGCCAAGCTCATTCCTTCCTGGTTGTATTTGCTGTTCCCTCTTTGGAATGTTCTTCTCTAGCTCTTTGAATAGTTGGATGCCTCTCAAACTTTAGGCATTAGCTCCAGTGTCACTTATTTAGCCATTATCTCTAAATTAGACAGCACCTATCCAGTCCTGTTATTCTACCTGTTTATTCCCTACTAGACTTGGTTTATTTTTCCATCTTTCTCACACAAAGCTCAGCTTCATAAAGACTAAGTCTTTGTTATTCATAAGTATCCCTAAGGCCTACCACAAGGCTTGACTGTACAAAACTTCCATGAATATTTGAATGAATTAATGAAATGCAATCCTTGTGAAACCACAATTTGGTGCAAATACACCATTGTCTGGTATATTTAATATAATAGTATTGTCAATGTTTTGTATGGATATGTAAGAAGTCTGTATTTTTGTTTAATTTTAGTTTTTCTCATAATATCATACTGGATACAGCATGATGAAATAAGAATGCATAAGGGCTTTTAGGAGATGAAAAGTCAAACATTACAACAAAATACTATAAAACAAGAAAATAGGGAAAATTCCATATGTAGAATCAAAGGCAGGTTTTATGTTATTATAGGAGGAGGAAACCTCATTTATCATCCAAAACTTAAAAAAAAAAAACCTTGAATACCTCAAGTTTTTACTTATCAAAATCCTGTTATGAGCCACTAATGTGATACAGGCATTAAAAAGCATTGGAGGAACAGGCATTCAACCTAGTAATTAAGATGCCTGTGTATTATATCCAAGTACTGGGTTCACTTACTGGCTCTGGCTCCCGTCTCCAGCTTCCTGCCAGTGCAGATTCCGAGAAGTAGCAGTGACGGCTCAAGTAATTGCTTTCCAGCTACCACACAGGAGACCTAGATTGCATTCCTGGCTCTTGGTTTTGGTGCCAACCAAGATCCAGTCATTCCTGGAATTTGGATGCCAATGAATGGAAGATTTTCTCTCTCTCTCTCTCTCTCTCTCCCCCCTCAAATAAATAATAGATTTTTTTTAAAGTATCAGAGTCTTTAAAAGATGATACCTCCTGGGGCAAGCATTTACCATAGTTGCTAAGACAATATTTGGGACACCTGGATTTGAGTCCCAACTTTTCCTGGAATTATAGCTTCCTGCTAATGACAGTCCTGGTCGGCAACAGATGATAGCTCGAGTACTTGAGTTCCTGTTTGTCTGTCTCTGCCTTTCAAATAAAATTAAAATAAATAAAAATTACAAAAAAAGAAATGATACCCAAACTAAAAGTACTTTAGAGGAACAGAACAATGATTATGAGAAACATGGGAAACTACTCTCATGTTAAAAGAATTGGAAACTTTTTCCAATTACTTCATTAGAGGGAAGGATATTCTAACAGTTTACAGTCATCCCAAAATACCTTAGGATACACTGCAAGGAACAATGAATTCCTTGATAGTATAGATTCTCACTGTAGTTGCTAGCAGTTAGGATACAGTAGAGGAGATTTCCATACCATGCAAGCTTGGTTAATGATTTATGATCCATTTATAAAATGAAACTTCAAAAGATTCATGGAAAATGTGGCATTGAAAGATAAGTTTAGACTGGCGCCACAGCTCAGTAGGCGAATCCTCTGCCTGCGGCAACGGCACACCAGATTCTAGTCCCGGTCGGGGCGCCGGATTCTGTCCCGGTTGCCCCTCTTCTAGGCCAGCTCTCTGCTGTGGCCAGGGAGTGCAGTGGAGGATGGCCCAAGTACTTGGGCCCTGCACCCTATGGGAGACCAGGAGGAAGCACCTGGCTCCTGGCTTCGGATCAATGCGGTGCGCCGGCCGCAGCGGCCATTGGGGGGTGAACCAAAGGAAAAGGAAGACCTTTCTCTCTGTCTCTCTCTCACTGTCCACTCTGCCTGTCAAAAAAAAAAAAAAAAAAAAAAAAAAAAAAAAAAAAAAAAGAAAGAAAGAAAAAAGAAAAAGAAGTTTATTCATTTATGTTTTAAAGATTTACTTATTTGAAAGGCAGAGTAACAGATGGGGTAAGAGCTGGAGAGAGAGACAAAGAGAACGAAATCAATCTTCCATCCACTGGTTTACTCCTCAAATGGCTGCAACAGCAAGGATGTGTAGCAGAAACCCCAGCACTTGGGCCATTTCTTCTGTTGTCCTAAACACACCAGCAGGGAGGTGGATGGGAAGAGGCAGGACTTAATTTTATATATTTATTTATTTATTTGCAACCATGCATGATCTTTACCTACTAAGCCTTTTCAATAAACTTTTTGAAGACCCAGTATTTCTAAAGGCTGCCCTCCTCACTGCATTATCTAAACACTTCTGGTTAAATCCACTTCCCAGGGATTCTGGTGCATTATACTCATCTTCACCATGAGATAAATATATTCCCATTCTATAAGCTCATTGTGGTTTATATAATTTAGTATCATTTTGATTAGCATAAGCCTTCCATTCCAAGTCCATAAAACTGCATAACAAAATAAAGAGGCCATGAGATACAGTCATATCACAACTTAATGGCACCTCAAGTAGCTTTTTGGTAGAGAGCCACGTGGTTTGTCTCCGACCACAGTATTGCTCCCTTTTAAAGCTATGTCATCCAGTGTTGACTGCAGACTTAATCATGAGGTATTTTGCTTTGGCACAGTGACTCAAGGAGATTTTTGCTTTCTGGGTATGAATCACTGAAGCTTCCTAATACCACTCTCGAAAAGGTCAATTGCCAAGTCACTATTTCTCGTGATTTTTGTTTTCAGGTTTCACCTGATAGCTAGCCTAACCTGTTCAGTTTCAAATGAATGGAAGCTGACCAGTTGAGCCACACAATGGTTCAAAGGGAAAATTGTGACCTATGATGACCGCTATAACCAAAGTCAATCCACCTGACCACATGGGAATAAAAGGTGGAAAGAGAAGAGCTGGACAGCTTTATGGAGCAGGATGTCTGATGGATTACAGCAACCACTGTCTAGACTCTTTTTCATAGCAATTTATACATGGTTCTGTCATGGGCCCCACCAACCAGAAATTACCCCTTCAGTGTATTCCTACCTGATTTCTCTTTCCTGATTCCATAAATCCCACCCCAAACCCTAGACCCTGGAGACATATTTGAGTCTTGCCTCCTGTCTCTTTGTCAGTTGACCTTCCAAACAAAGCCCTTTTCCCCCTCAAAAGCCCATGTCTTAGTAATTGTGTTCTATGCTCATGGAGTAGTGAGTTCCTGCTCAGTATCATAACCATGAATAGAAGGATTCTTTTAAAAAGCCTAAAGTGTAGAAAGTAATTCAGAGTGTTACACATGAGATTATCTGGAAAGGAAACACTGAAAGATCAAGGAAAGACATATTTTTCAAACACTCGGTTATTTTAAGTCTTAGAAATAAGCAGAAAAACTTGACTCTTTTACAATGAAATGACTGTGAATGGACAGGAAGGTTAGCATGAGCTCTGGCACTTTAAAGATGTCTGTGCAATGATCTGTAGACCTGAACTAAGACTTTAGTCACTGAGGACTCAGTGGGAAGGCTTCAGATGAAGGCTCTCAGATGATGCAAAGAGCTCTGAGAGAAGGTTGCTGAACTGAGTTCACACAATTTAACCAGAAAGAGGACAGTGACGCGGTCTTCACCCATGCATACTTTTGGAAATAGAGAAGCTCCTGCTTGCCTTTTAGTGCCCAAAGAATGGAAAGAGAAGCTATTCTGAGTGTCATTTGGCTTGGAGCTGTGAAGGCATCACCTGTACAATGGAACATTCAAAAGCCAACTGCTGAGTCATTTCTCCACTGAGGGGTCCTTGTTGCCTTCTATCCAGATATCCGGGGACCCAGAATGTTAACAGCCCACAAGAAAAGAAAATGGACTTGCTTCTTTACATTGCTTTAGGTTTAATCTGTAATTGAGAGGGATTTTGTGGCGTCATAAGCAGATAGTTTATGCATAATTTGTGAAGTGAGATGCCCAGTGCAGAAGGAGAATGTAATCATGGAAAGCTACGTGATTCCAGTCACTGTGCATTCAGCTCGCACAGAGCTGCGTAAAACACTCACAACCGTACTCTCCTCCCCGACTCTTTTAGCATCCCAGAATCATTTGCTTATATTCTGAATGAACACAAGATCTGTATTGGTTCCCCTTGGACTTTCTTTCCAAAACACTGGACTATGTACATGGAGAGCAAATTTTATCTAAACACAATGAGTAGCAGTAGTTTTAGAGATTTCATAAGAAGAGAGCATTTTTTCTTTTGTTTCTTTCTAGAGGTTTTTGAATTTTAGATGAGAAAAGAAGGAGGCAAAAAGAAGAGAGAGAAAGTACTGCCACTTGGCTTTGTGTTTGATGTATTTGGTGGGTAAACTGAAGTTGATACTTGCCTAGGGTCTTCAGGCCAAGAATCCAGCTACTTTTCCAGGCTTAATAAAACTACAGCCAACTTGCAAGGAAAAGGACATGTGCTTGCCATCTAGATATAGACAAGAAGGTAGAGAAAGATTTCTAATCAATACCAGAAAGTCCAGAAAGTTGGTAGTAAGTGGCAGAAATTAAGAGCAGTTACACTCGGTTCCTTCTCCTTGGCACTAGATTTAATTTTAGCCTTCAGATGATATAGCAGCTGACCAAGGAGGATCATAACACTTTCTAGGTTGACAACAAATATACAAACTTATTTTAGACAAATGAACACATCATGTCTTATATGTTGCAAAACATTTAAGCACCTGAACATCTCTAGAAGCATGGTTTTATATCATTATTAAGTACTGTGAGCTGCTATCATAAGACCTGAGCTGTCTGTAAGCAGTGCTGTTAAAGCAGGAAAAGAAGCAAGGAAGGCCCCAATAGCCCATTAAAGTCAAATCAGGGTATGTGAGCCTTTTTATTCCTCCTACCATTAATTTACTTTCAAAAATAGCCAATTGTTTAATATCTGGAACCCAATTATTTAAGGAACAAGGGTGACTGTTAGTTGCAGAAGACAACAAACTATGCACTTACTCAGTGGCTACTTTACTTTATCAATGACTAATATCTCTTTCTAGCAGGCTCAAATGTTGCCAGGTTATTCCAAACAGTTGAGGCTGGGTTTCAATGAAGAAATAGAAATCTGTCTTCAGTAACACAAAGGAACCACGGCAAAAATTAAAACATGCAAGTAACGTAACCTGCTGTGTGAAAAAGACTAATTCCCAGATGGAAGTAACGAGAAAGCTAAGCTAGGAAGCCAATGTACAGAAACCGCATTCACCTGCTTCTGAAAAGGCACCTGCTGGGAAGTCATCAGAATCTCTCACCAGCCTGCCAAAAAAACTGGGCATCCTTCCTGTATCTGTGAAAGATGCTAACAACCCAGTTGCCTGGTGATTGCTTCAAAGACAATGAGTGAGCAGCAGTCACATTGCTCCAGGTCTCCATCTAGGCTGCTTATCTTGAGATTCATGAACTTGATGAATTCTGTTCAGTGACTCTGAGTGCTACAGCTTGGTGCGGTGCTGGATTGTCATTAACCCACAGAAGTTACTAGACTCATGGGTTGGATTCTGTTGTCTCCACTGAAAAAGAACATCCAATATGTGCCAGCTGTTTAAAGCCTGGATATTATGGATGGATTTAGGAGAACTGGAAGTGTTTGAGGCTTCAAAAATTGAAAAGAAATTCTGAGAAACCTGAGGAAATGTGTTGTTTCTGTTTCTGAAATGAGTCATTTTGATAAATGGGGGTTTATGGCACTTTGGCAAACCTAACACACATAATTGGAGTTAAAATACATTCCTCTCTTATATCAATGCCATTCCCAGTAGGCAAAGGAGCCTGAAGTTTTTACTTTAGGCATCCTCTAATTGGATGATGCTTTTAATAAGATATGGGAACAGAGGAGATCAAGAATGTTTCCTTAGCATAAAGACCCACTTTGCTGTGAATGCAAAAATGCTTTTTTGCTCATTTTCCTTAGGTAAATTTGCATGGTGCTTTAACATCTGAAACTATCATCCATGAATTTAAATTTCTGCATCATTAAATGGGCAACAAGCTAGTGCTAGTTGATGAAAATATGAGCTGGAAGATAACAGCACCATATGGAATGATGATCACATAATGAACCAGGAAACCAAAATCTGAATGAGTCAGGCTGCTTAGAAATAGAAAACAAGGTTAGAGAATACTTGAAATTTACACTCACAAATAATGAACAATACAACCTTCCAAACTGGATACTATCACCTAAGCTTGGTCTTGCAATGTCCACAAACTGTGCCTTAGGATGTATGCAGTTCTCATAAACTTCAAAGAAAACTGAGGGGAAAATTAACCATTTATTTGCAATAAAGCTTTAAGCTATACTTGACTCACTCTGTTACTTTTCCACCCACAGTAAAAACTTGATGATGTGCAATACTATTTTTAAGTTGAAAGCTCTAGACTTGCAATCATAGTCATGGTGGGATTTATATAACCCAATTGTTATAACCAACAGCAATTGGTTTCACTGAACCATGAGGCTTCGGATGACGACACAGCAGGTAATGGAAAATGTTTTTTCCTATTGGGTTTACTTTTACTCAAGATACTTTGATACCTAATGGTTTAGTGAACCACAACTCGATGATTACTGTTTGAATTACAGTGACAAAACAGTGTTATATATACTTCAATATTACCTGTACAGCAATATTATATATGCAATTATATAAAAAAGTGCCAAAGAAGAGGTAATGATTTAGTTGCTCTGGATATCTAAATGACTCTCAGGGGATGATGGGTTTTAAGAGACTTTGAGGATGCTGATTATTTTGGTCACCAGAATGTCTTCAAGCATACACTGAGAGAGAATGGCCTGGCATATTTAATAACAATAAGCTACATGTGCACCTGGTTTCTATGCAAGATATCTCCTCTCATCTTCATGAAAAGCTTGAGTTAGGCTCTGTTATTCACATATCACACCGGAACATTTAAAGAATTTGTTTTAGACCAAATTAAGCCTGGAAGAATAATGGTAACACTTGCATAGGGAATGCACAGCTCCAGAGAGGCACTGCTCTGGAAAACACCGTTCTCAGGAGGGGAAGCTGAGGCCCAGAGTTAATGACTGGGGGTCAGCAATGTGGCTCCAGAGACTGTGCTCTCAACCTCCACCCTGTGCTTCCTCTGCTTCCTCTAGGAGCTTCAGGATGAATAAAAGAAATGCACAAGCCCAAAGCTTTAGGATTCTGGCTTAGTGTTTCATAGGACACATAGCCCATAGAGTGACAATCATTCAATAATAAAAGATTGAATCCCAAGTATTCTGCAAGTACATAAAGTAATATATTAAGATGCATAAATTTTTATTTTTATGTCATTCTGTTGACACCATCTTTAGAAAATAGAAGTCGGATTTCAAACCACCTAGAAATATTTCACAAACAGCAATGTTTTCATCTCCAAAATGCCTAGAGAGCAGTGTCATGCATTGTAGGACAAGTTTCAGTCAAAAACACAGGAGGAAAGAGATGGTGAGAGTATCAGCTTGTGGAGTATCCTACATCTGCTTCTGATGACGCCAGTGCTGTAAGGATGAAAAGAGGTAGGACAAGCTGTGTACGTGTAAAAAGAGAAAGCACTAGTAATTGACTATTTTAAAGTAGTTCCACAGATTAAAAAGAAACTTTAAAGACTTCACACCCCTCTTTGAAAGTTATATGCAGATCTTGGATTTTTGTTAACTATATAAGATGAAAACTTACTGGACTTGAGCATATTTTTCAAGAATATCTTTAGAAATGATGATTTGTGTCTGGTTCTGTATAAAAATGGGACTAAGTACCTAGACTCTTAAGTATAACATTTATAGTTGTAACTGATTATTAACTGTTTATTGGGAGCGACAGGTGAACTAAGTGCTTTAGATAGGATTGGTGTCTACTGAGCTGAAACTTCAAATTCAATATGGCAGCAATTCACAAGGGATAGTTTAGAAAATGTGTTTAGTGAGCCAATGTTGTGGTATAGCAGGTAAAGCCGCCACCAGCAATGCTGACATCTCATATGGGCACTGGTTCGAGTACTGGCTGCTCCACTTCTGATACGGCTCCCTGCTAATGTGCCTGGGAAAGGAGCAGAAGATGGCCCAAGCCATGGTCCTTGTACCCATGTGGGAGACCTGCAATAACCTCCTAGTTCCTGGCTTCAGACTGGCCCAACTCCAGCTGTTGTGGCTGTCTGGGGAGTGAACCAGCAAATGGAAGGTCTCTCTCTGTTTCTGTCTCTCCCTTTTTCTCTCCAAACTCTACCTTTCAAATAAATAAATAAATATTTTAAAATATGTTTAGAGGAAAGTAGGTTTCTAAAAGGCAAAAACTAATAAAATTCCTATTACACAAAAAATGATCATAATGTGACTTGTAAAAAAATTATTTTTAGGATAGCATTATGTCATAGAAAATGGCTTAAATAAAACCTCGAAGGACAGTCATTGAGATGTGTGATAAGAAGTTTCCATTTGAATCTTTTCTCTGCATTATAATTTACAAGAAAATTTAGAAAATGCTAAATCAACCAAAAGTTTATGTTGTAGAAAAAAGAATAGAAGACACAATTTGCAAATTGCCATTTTTAGGCTTACTCATCAATAATCACAAAATTTGTGCTGAGCAAAGTATGAGCCGTCTTAAGAAAAAGGAAACAAAAACAGGAAAAACGTAGACAAGTCAGTGCAAAGTTCTGAATAATAAAATCTGAGAACACAAAGTTAAATCCTACGCTTCTTCTGTGTGCATACGGGTGTTCACAAGAAGAGTGGACTTTTCAGTTCCACTGTTTTCAGAATTGTAGTTCATACTAGAAAATGAGCGTTGTCATTTCTACTTGAACTCCTGTGGAAAAGCATTTTTACACAATGAGTTATTATTCCTCTAAAATGAAGTACTCTATGGAGAAAATGAAGTAAATTTTAGAGAGTGTAAGATTTTTTCCAGACAAGCGGAACAGTCACTTCCATTAAGTTATTGTCCTTGTGTCTAAGGCAGCTCTGCAACACAGTAGGCACTGTTACATGCTGAATTGTGCTTCCAGACCCCCACAAAAAGATAAAGTGAAGTTCCAATCCCCAAGACCTCAGAACGTGACTGTTTTTAGAAACAGGGCTGTCGCAGATAATTGGTTGAATTAAGATGAGGTTGTACTGGAGTAGGGTGGGTCTTTATTCCAGTAAGCCTGGGGTCCTTACATGAGAAGACAAAGACACCCTGGGGAAATGCCCTTTGATGATGAAAGCTAAGAATGCAGCTACCAATCAAGATACCAAACATTGACAGCAAACCATCAGAAACTGAAACAGGGAAGGAAGGATTTCCCCTAGAGGTTTCAAAAGCATGGAATAGAAGACTTATTTTGCTTTTAGACAACACAGTTTGTGGTGCATTACTCTAGGAGCCCTAGGAAACTAATACAGTAACCATAGAAATTGTATTTTTATTTTCCTCTTAGAACCCTTTCTCTTCCTACAAAGGATCTGGTGGAAGGAATTTGACAAATCTGAGTTGGAACCCTAATGTCACTGATTATAGTGACCTTCAGGCAATTCTTTTCACTGCTCCAAGCTATAGGTTGTTTATCTGAAAAATGAGACTAAACCTCCATGATATTCCTAAGAATACCATCCTTAAATAAGATGATATATCTGAGTGTTTGTTACATGCTAGGCACTGGATTAATGTTAGTTCCAATCTCACCCTCCTATACCATAATGTTGTAACAAAAATTAAATGAAAATGGAGACATACATTGTTTTTACCAGAATAGGCATTTGGCATAGCAGTCAAGATCCAGCTTAGGAAGCCTGTACCCCATAACAGAATGCCAGGGCTTGAATTGTGGCTTGTTAATTCCAACTTCCTGCTAATACACACCACTGGAGGGAGCAGGTAATGGTTCAAGTAGTTGGGTCCCTGTTATCCATATGGGAGAATTGAACTGAGGTCCTGGTTCTCAGCTTTGGCCTTGCCTGATGCTGGCTTGTGCAGGCATTTGGGGGAGTAAGACAGCAGATGGAAGCTCTCTATCTGTGTCTCTGTCTTTCTCCGCCTCTCTTTGTATGAATCTCTGTCTCTCAAATAAATAATTAAATGTCTGACCTTTTTTAAAGGGGAGGGGAGTTTTTTCTATAGAAACTACAGCATAATTCACTTTTGTAACAATCACCCCAATTTGGACATGCTATGAAAGGCAAAATAATAATAATAATAATAATAACAACAACAATAATAAAGAATCCTACATCCAAGAAAGGGTTTTTGAGTTCCCCAAAGCCTATGAAGAGAATTTGGGATGGATTAGAGTTGAGTGCGTGGGCTACTGGAGCTTGTATCTGAAACTCTGGCACTCTGTAATTCAGAAGCCCTGCCCTGAATTGCAAAAGACTGGTGAAATGCAGTCATCTTCAGAGCCCTACAAATTCCCATAAAGTGCCAGGGAGGGCAGCCTCACACGCGTTCTCCAGTAGTCATTGAAAACTTGTCATGCATCCTGATCAAGGGAAGTATTGAACTTGAAATAGCAAAATCGCTTCCTGTTGCAAGGAAACCTACTGAAAGAGAAAGGACAAAAATTTTCATTGTTACTCTTACAAAAATGATACAGAATGAGTTGTTGGTATATAAGATGTCCCCAACAGGGATCAGCAGCAGTACTATTGCAAGGTCATTACTGAGTTCACAGGAAAACAGGGATCCAGCCTGAGAAAAGTGAGTTGTAGTATTAAAATCACCAGAAGGTACCAGGTCTGCTGGATTCTATTCTACTGTTACCTTTGCCCACCTTGAGTAAACTTCAGCAATGTGCAAGATGTGGAAGAATATAAAAACCCTGTATTTATGTAAGAAAAGGCAAGGCTAGCTTTGGAAGAGAGGAGAGAGAGAGAGAAAGAGAGAGAGAGAGAGATTCTGAAGCCTAAAGGGACAGTCATCAGGAATCCAGTCCTTGAATGTTTTAAAGCCAGAAAACAGACAATTTTATCCTTGACACAAAGAAACAGTTGCTATGTGCCGCATCTCTCCCATCCTTCATCTTCTCAACTAACTTACAAGAGTATTTCAAAAAATTCATGGAAAATAGGATTAAAAGATCTTTATTTTGATGAAAAAACATCTCAAAATCCAACAGTTTTATCATAATTTGCACTTTTGCATGAACTTTTAAAAGTACCTTCCTATCTTAGCCCAAGATGAAGAACAAAGCCATCAAATACACTGCTAGCTGTATACCCCAAAGCATATCTCTGGGTCTATTTTATTTAATCATGTATTTATTTACTCAATTTGAGAAACAGAGACAGTGATATTCCATCCAGTAATTCACTCACCAACTGTCCTCAATGGTTAGAACTGGTCTCAGTGGAATCCAGGGCGAGGTAGTCAATCCAGGCATCTCACATGGGAGGTAGGGACCCTGTTACCAGAGCCATCACCTACTTTACACCAGGATTTGCATTAGTAAGAAGCTGTTATCACTAGTGGAGCCAGGACCCAACATAACTATTCTGATATAGGGTGTGGGAATGCCAAGTGGCATCTTAACTACCAGGCCAAAAGGCTGCCATTGAGATCTATTTTGTTTTAATATTTATTTTCATCGGCTTAAAAGGCAGAGCAACAGTGAGAGAGGCAGAGATAGAGTTAATGGGATCTTCCATCCACTGTTGCATTCCTCAAATATCCATATCAGCCAGGGCTGAGCCAGGCCCAAGCCAGGAGCTCAAAATTCCATCCAGATTTCCCATTTGAGTGACATGTAAGCCATATTCCGCTGCCTCCCAGGATTTATTAGCAGGAAGCTGGATCACAAGTTTTGTATCCAGAACTAACATGGTCACTCTTATACATGATGCAGATATCCCAAGCAATAGCTTAATCTGCTGCAACCCAAACCATCCTAAAATCTATTTTTAAACAAATGCAATCTTATCTTGGTTGCTACTGCAAATAGAAAGATGATTTCAATAATAATCAAACAATTTCAAGACTTTCTATTTGTCAATTGAGATTTTGACGACTATCTCTGGTGTGTGATCGTCTATGGCTTTGAAGGGGTTTAGCAGTGAGTCCTTCCCCCACCCCCTTCCCTTAATGAGGGCATCATGCAGGTGGAAACCTCTACTGAGGAGCAAAAAAAAGCCATGAAAACTTCTTCAGAAAGAACACAGAAAAAGCAGTGACAGTCACAAAAGGATTGGCCACAGGTGGATGAACCATATGAAACCATCCCTGCCCCTTTCCTAACCTCTCCTTTCAGTGCTTATCCCTAGAGGAGCTGGACACCCTGAGGAGGGAGAGAAGTGGGGGTGACAGATCAGATTATACCCTTTCCCCAAGGCAGGTGGGGATCCCTAGGGCCACAGATTCACATTGCACTGGTGAAAGAAAGATGGTATTGGAGTTCTGTGCCAGGTTGATCTTGACTTAATACCTGAAAGTGAATGGACTGATGTTCCAGATCTCACAGGACTAAAGAGTAAGTCAACAGAACATGGTTTAAAGTGGTGACTGAATAAAAATAAAACTTTTCATATTTGCACCCCATGCAGTACAGAACACTTCACTGCGCACAAAGGTGTACATCCTGACAGGGGAGCTACTGAATAATGCAGTAGCCCATGTCTCCAAGAGAGGAGAAGGGGCAAATGCTGCTTGGTTGGGCAGAGATGAATAAAGGGAGGGGACTAGTGTAGGGCAGGCAAAGGATCAGAGGAGAGGCTGGGAAATGCTGCCATTATTCAGATGTAATAACTATTCTGAAGCAAATGAAGTAGGTATAGCAACTTAAAAATTTAGAAAGACTTTTTTTTAATTAAATAATATGTATTCAGGTGAAATAGCTTATTTTGTAGATTATATAGTTCTTTTTAAAATTTTATTTGTTATAGAAGTTTCATGTATTTCATATAAACACATTTAGGAACATAGTGATACTTCCCACTCCCCCCTCCCACCACACTCCGATCCTTTCTCCTCCCTCTCCTATTCCTACTCTTAATTTTTACAAGGATCTGTTTTCAGTTTACTTAATGATCATAAGGTAACCCTACAATAAGGAAAGAATTCAACAAATAGTATGAAGAAAAAAAACACTATTGCTCAACAGATGAGACAAGGACTGTAAACAATCATTGACTCTCAAAATGTCCATTTCACTCCAACACACCATGTTTTAGGTACCCTATTAGTTACTACAAATAAGGGAAAACATATGATATCTGTGTTTTGGGAACTGGCTTATTTCACTAAGTATTATGCTTTCCAGTTGCATCCATTTTTTGTTGCAAAAGACAGAATTTCATTTTTTACAGCTGAATAGTACTCCACACAGTGTATATATATCATGCTTTCATTATCCAGTCAACAGCTGATGGACATCTGGGATGATTCCATAACTTATCAAATGTGAATTGAGCTATAATGAACATGGGGGCACAGATAACTCTTTTATATGCTGATTTCTTTGCATTTAGGTAAATTCCCAGGGGTGGATTGACTGGGTAATATGGTAGATCCATACTCAGAGTTCTGAAGTTATCTACACATTGTCTTCAATAGTGGCTGCACCAGTTTACATTCCCTCCAACAGTGGATTACAGTACTTTTTTCTCTGCATCCTCACCAACATTTGTTATTTGTTGATTTCTGTATCAGAGCAATTATAACTGGGTGAGGTGAAAACTCATTATGGTTTTAATTTGCATTTCTCTCATGGTTAATGACCTGGAACATTTAATCATGTGTCTGTTGGTCATCTGAATTTCCTCTCTTAAAAAATGCCTGTTCAAGTCCTGTGTCCATTTTTTAACTGGGTTTTTTGTTTTGTTGCTGTTGAATTTCTTGAGTTCTTCATAGATTCTGGATATTAACCCTTTATCAGTTACATAGTTTGCAAATTTTTTTTCCATTCTGTCAGTTGCATCTTCACTTTGCTGAGTTTCTTTTGCAGTGCAGAAGCTTCTCACCTTGATATAAACCCATTTGTCAATTTTGGCTTAGAAGACATAAGAAAAAGGAAAAAAATCTTCCATGATCATGGATTAGAATAATCAGTATCATAAAAATGTCCATACTACTGAAAGCAATTTACAGGTTCATTGTGATCAATATTTTTACATATCTAGAAAAAAATGATGTTCATATTGAAATGCTTATATGGAAATGATGCTCGCCATCCTCATGTTACGCACCAGAGTCAGGAGGACCAGCACAGGATTAACTATGAGGAGAGCATGATGGTGCGCTTAAGTGTCAGCAAGTGAGAGAAGGGACGGCAAAGCACGCGAGTGTCATGAACTCACAGCTTCATTCTCTCACGCACTTCAGTGACATCAGTGCCTTGACCGGAGGAGCTCTCACCTTGATGAGGATCAGCATCCTGCCAAGAAGCAGAAAAGGATACCTAAGAAAGGGTGGAAGAAAAAAGGTTTTCGGAGGCGGCAGTGATTATGGGTGTACATATTTCTGTATTTTTTGTCATCCTGGAACACTTCTAATTTCACTGTATGTAGGTTTTATTTCCTTGAAATTCATTGTTTTGGTCATGTGGGAAGAACTTTCCTAATAAAATTGATTTTTCTTACAAATTAAAAAAAATTCACATGGAAACACAAGAGACCCCAAGTAGCTAAAACTATCTTGTACAACAAACACAAATCTGGAGGCATCACAACACCTGATTTCATGACATACTACAGGGCAATTATAAACAAAACAGTCTGGTATTGGCACAAAAACATATCTATAGACCAATAGAACCCAATAGAAATCCCAGAGATTAATCCACACATATAAAACCAACTTATTTTTGACAAAGGAGCTAAAATCAATCCATGGAGCAAGGGCAGTCTCTTCAACAAATAGTGCTGGGAAAACTCAGTGTCTGTATGCAGAAGTATGAAACTAGACCCCTACTTTATTCCTTATGCAAAAATTCACTCAAAATGGATCAAAGACCTATACTATCAAATCAATAGAGAACATGATACCATCAAATTACTAGAGAACACTGGGAGAACTCTGCAAGATGTTCAGCATAGGCAAATACTTCTTGGAAAAGACCCCAGAAACAGAGGAAGCCAGTTCCAACAGTGGGCTCCAGGAGGGACCAGAGTGAATGCTCAAGTAGGATGGGCACATGTTACGAAGGCTGGATCCAACTGCAGAGATCTAATCCTTTATTAAATCCACCTAGAGGGAGCTGGTCCTCCCCCTCCACCCCAATCTAACCTATACTGAGAGATGAAGACAAAATGGAATCCTTGACAAAGAATGGGATTTCTTAGGTACGAGAAGGAATTGGTGAAAGGCATGAAGGGTTTAAAGGCACTTTTTACATAATTTGGATCATAGTTTAAATCAATTTGATTAGCAGGGAAATATCTGGAATTTCTCCTGCTTAGAAGATAAACTTCCCCTTAAAAGGAAACTGAGGGGCTGGTGCTGTGATGTAGTAGATTAAGCCTCCACCTGTGGTGCTGTCATCCCATGTGAATGGCAGTTCAAGTCCCGGCTGTTCCACTTCCCATCCACTTCCCTGCTGATGTCTTGGGAAAGGAGTGGCACATGGTCCAAGTCCTTGGGCCCCTGTGCTCAAGTGGAAGACACAGAGTAAGCTCCTGAATCCTGGCTTTGGATCGGCCCTGCTCTGGCCGTTGCAACCATTTGGGGAGTGAACCAGTGGATGGAGGACCACCCTCTCTCTGTCTGTGAGTCTGCCTCTTAAATTAAATAAATAAAATATTTTTTAAAGGAAACTACATTAAGGTTTAGGTAAGGAAAATAAGATGCATGACTTAAACTAAATATTCTTTTGGACATAGGAGAGGATTTAGGAGAGGATACAGGGAAGGAGAAGTGTTTTGAAACTGAAATCTTAATTAGTAATAGGGAAGACACTTTGGTACACTCCATCACCCCTGTGCAAATTACTCCCTACAGCCAATATGGTGATTGACAACTCATGAAAGAAATAGTTAAGAGCACCAAGAGACTAAACAAGTAAACATGCAGAATTTGAAGAGGAATGAAGAGGAGGGGCACAAGAGGTAAACTGGTAGGGCGTGCAGTCTACGAACATGAAAAGAGCTAGGGAAAACGGTTGCAGGTTTCCAGAAGTAATGAATGAGAAATGGCAATTACATTAATAGAAACTAGGAGGCTGAGAGGAGATTCAGAGACAAGAGGGGAAAGGTGAGGTGGATGTTAAACATGCATTACATTCACAAGCACTTGGAAGTAAGAGGCCTGAGCTGGAGGAGTGGTGGCCTCTCCCACCCACCCTGACAGCAGCGGAGGCTGGGGTTTTCTATGTTCCTGCGCCAGAAGGAACTAAGCTCTAGCGTTCACACACACAGTGGTTACAAGAAATAAACAACAAACCTATTTTTTCACATTGACTGATCTAATTCCCCAAGGGTTGGCAATATCTCCCTATGTTAGAGAGCAAAGACCCAGCATAAGCAAATGCTGAACTAATAGCTAAGGACTGCAACTGTAGATGCTGTGAAGTTTGTGACAAGCAGTAATGAAAATGTCAGATGCCACATGGATGAAGAACTTGGTGCATAAGAAACACATGTTATTTAACAATCTGCCACTGAGTGAACAAAAACCAGCTGAAATCAAGCCAGAGGCAGCCAAGAACACACCGCTGAAGTCATTACTGAGCAATCCTAGGATTGGCTTGGGAGCTGCAGAGCTGAGTCTTGTTCTGCCAGAAGTCCAGATCAGAGGGGATGGTCAGAATGTACAGGAAATAATAAGGGGGGAGAGAACAACTGCTCATCGACAGCTGGTTAGTGCGATGGGTGGCAAGGCAAAGAAAAATCAAAAGATCACACCTTGTAAACCGTATTTGTCTCTGGGCTTACCCTTGTGATAGTTTGATCTGGTTGTGCACGGGCCCTATTTCTTCCTCCAACAATAATAACGATGACCACTTGAAATAACAGTTTCTCAAGTGCCTTAAGGCGTGTGCTACCTCCTCTTACAGAGGCTGCTTCACCAGAGATAGAACTCAGTACTCCAGGCTTTAAGAGAAGGTGATGTGTGGGGGATGCTGAATCCCGAGAGGCCTAGAGGAAACTTCCTGAGCCTGCCTTGAATTTGAAAACCTGTCTCTAAGTTTCAAATCCCTGGTGGCAAACACCCCAGCCCCAGGGCCCTTTTGCCTAAGGATCATTAAGGTTGTATAATAGGAGTGACCAAGATCCTTTTGCAACACAACACCCCACCCCTTGCCCCATCCGCTCTGTACCATCCGCTCTGTACCTCAGCTATATATACACCTCCCTTTTACAATAAAGTGAGATACTGCTTCGACTGGGCTCCCCACCGCGTCTGATTGTCCCCCGGTTTTGGGGGAAGGCTGGGTGGGGGCACACTTCCCCTCCTCAGCCAAGGCAAGCTGCGGGCAGCCTGCCTAATTCTCCGGCGGTGACAAAGAAGAGTCACTGCAGTGATGGGGCCGGCGCCATGGCTCACTTGGTTAATCCTCCACCTGCGGTGCCAGCATCCTATGTGGGCACCAGGTTCTAGTCCCGGTTGCTCCTCTTCCAGTCCAGCTCTCTGTTGTGGCCCGGGAAGGCAGTGGAGGATGGTTCGGATGCTTGGGCCCTGCACCTACATGGGAGACCAGGAAGAAACACCTGGCTCCTGGCTTAGGATTGGCGCAGCTCTGGCCGTAGGGCCATTTGGGGAGTGAACCAATGGAAGGAAGACCTTTCTCTCTGTCTCTCTCTCTCACTGTCTGTAACTCTACCTGTCAAATAAAAAAATAAATAAATAAAAATAAATTTAAAAAAAGAAGGTGATATCAAAGGCTTACAACTACATGCCTAATACATAAAAAAGCAGGTTCAGCAACTACACTGATTAAAGCTGGAAAAGCCCAATGGGCCCAGCAGGAGACAACATAGGCCAATTCAGCTGCAAACATTTCACAATGAATGCTACAGTGCTATGATCAATTGAAAATTTATCATTATTTAGCTCCAGTTTTTTTGTCTCTAAAATGGGAATAAGAACCCTTCTTTCACAGGTTTGCTGCAGTTTGAACATCACTACCAACACACATGTTGAAATGTAACAGTGGTTGTGGGCTATTAAGAAGGTGGACACTTAAAGTGAATGTGGTTCTGGGGAAAGACATTTGGAAGGTAACTCGTGTTAAATGAGGCTACCAGAGTGGGGCCTCACTTCAATGGTATTGTGACTTCGTAAGAAGAGGAGAGACTTGAAGCAAATACACAGTCCCTCCAGGCCATGTGGTGCTCTGTGCCAATCTGGGGCTCTGTAGAGTCCCCACCAGGAAGAGACCTCATTAGTTGCAGCCACCTGATCTTGAACTTCTCATCCTTCAGAACTATGAGCTGAATAAACCTTTGTTCTTTATAAATTACTCATCTGTGGCATTCAGTTATAGCAACAGATAATGGGCTAAGACGTGACCACTGTGAGAACTGCATGGAAATAAATTTTTGACCAGAAGAATAATTGAATAAATCAAATTTAATGTTAAAAGGAAGGGCCAGCGCCATGGCTCACTTAGTTAATCTTCTGCCTGCGGCACCGGCATCCCATATGGGTGCTGGGTTCTAGTCCTGGTTGCTCCTCTTCCAGTCCAGCTTTCTGCTGCGGCCCGGGAGTGCAGTGGAGGATGGCCCAAGTGCTTGGGTCCCTGCACCTGCATGGGAGACCAAGAAGAAACACTTGGCTCCTGGCTTCAGATCGGCACAGCACCGGCCATAGTGGCCATTTGGGGAGTGAACAAACGGAAGGAAGCTCTCTCTCTTTCTCTCTCACTGTCTATAACTCTACCTGTCAAATAAATTAATGTTAAAAAGAGAACTATGACATCTTTAACAGTTGTGAACTTTTTTTAAAGATTTATTGATTTATTTGAAAGGCAGAGTTACAGAGAGTTAAAGGCAGAGAGAGAGAAAGGGAGAGAAGTCTTCCACCTGCTGGTTCACTCCCCAGATGGGCACAACAGCCAGAGCTGTGCCCATGAAGTCAGGAGCCAGGAGCTTCTTCTGGGTCTCCCACATGGGTGCATGGGTCCAGGGACTTGGGACATCTTCTACTGCTTTCCTAGGCCATAGCAGAGAGCTGGATCAGAAGTGAAGACCCCAGGACTCAAACCAGAGCCCATATGGAATGCTGGCGCTGCAGGTTGCAGCTTCACTTGCTATGCCACAGTGCCGACCCCAGTTGTAAACTTTTTATGCTCACTTTTCATGAGAAGCAGCATAGTAGAGCAGGTAGGGATACCTATGTTAGCCTCCTGATCATGCAAGTGGTTTATACCTGAGCAAGTTAATAGCCATGGATCTCACCTTTATCTTAAAAAAAAAAAAGGCTCTAAAAAGGGTACCTTATTTCGGGTCTATTTAGGATTAAATTAGGGGATATGAATAACATTCTTATGTAGTCTTATGGCTTCTTCGACAATAGACAGGGAATTAACTGAAAGCTTGCAGCACATACACTCTTTGCATGTCCATGGATAAGAATTATCTGCAGGATATCAGTGTTGCACAAGGTAACTAAATCTAATTATGACTATAAAACCATAAAATAGACATTTAAAAGCACAAGCCCCAAAGAATCAGATAACCTTAAAGGGTATGTTCCAAACAATGCATAGTTTTCTACTGATGACACTTGGAAATCTTTATGCCCAGTTGAAAAGTCTTTCACATTTGGGGAATATAATGCAACCCCATTTCAATAAAGAAACATCCGAAAGATAAATTCTGATAAGCTTAGTCTCATCATTAGCCCAAATGCACATGAGGACTTTTACAGTTCGCTTTGGAAATCAGAGCTCTACAGCATTGAAGAAGCACAAAATGAACCTCTATTGGGAAGTTTCCATATAGAATTTGAGCTTGAAATTTTTAAGGTTTCTCTTATTTTCTATCCCAAAGCTAGGGAAATAAGCCCCCAGAAATGTCCTCACCAAAATTTCACGCGCAGTTCCTACAAATGTAAAGTGAATCCCTATCTACCAAAGTACCTGCCCTGCAAGAAAGCGGCCTTCCTCACCATCCATAAGGCTGGGACCTTGTAAACTGGGCTGCAGGCCAGTCTTCCTGAGAGACTTTTATAGGCAGTGACTCCATAAAAAAGGTGTAAGTAGAGTAAGTCATTTTTTTCCCTTAAAAGTGGCTGTCATACCTGATTAAGTGAGAGCCATTCTCAAATGTGACCTCCCAGGCAGGAGCTTCATGCCATTTCTGATTTTTCCAGTTTTATTCTGCTTCAGAAGAGGACAAATTCTTATTGTGCAAACATCCAGGAGACTTAGTAAGAGTGCTTAATTTGGGCATGTGGTGCAAGGGGCAGTTAACGAGAATTGGACATCATTTGAAAATGCTTCATTTTTGTTTATAATAGTACTGTCTACTAAATTGCCATTAGCTATAAATAGCTTAAGGATAAAATGGGAGGCTTGCTTCCATATCTAGGAGAATAAACATTAAAAAAATAATAGGCAGGATAAAAAATCCTTAATAAAAATTTCCCCATTGGTTCATTCAGTCCTGTGTAATTAGATCACGCTCTGTGAGATGTTGAGTTAGCAGACTCAGGAAGCTGCCTGCTTCTTAGCTGAACAGTGGTTGGGAATTCTGACTCAGCCCATTGGTAAGCAACACCATCTGCACCCAGAGTGTGTTCTTAGAAGAGTCAATAGTTTGAAGTACCTGGCCCTTGTTCTTTGGCAACACAAACTGTGACACAAATGCTGCTCACTCAAGTAGGAATCAAAGTAAAGCGAAAACTACCCACAGATGACAGAAATGTGAACTAGGTATGACTATGACTGATAATTTTCAAATGTGAAAGATCTGAATAAAGCAACTGATAAAGAAATTTGATTGTTTCTGTAGCATACCAAACAAGATAACAGAGCCATTCCCACATTTTTTAGACAAATATATCCAAGAATGAGGATTAATCTATTTTGAAATGTTACATCTGATTTAGAAATGCATAAATATGATTTTAACAGAGAAAAAAATCTTAAGATAAAAGGCACAATAATTCTGAGATGTTGAATGGGTAATATCAACAATCTATGATAGTGCTAGGCATTGTGGCATAGTGGGTAAGGCTGCCGCCTGTGACACTGAAATCCCATATGGGCACAGGTTTGAATCCCAGCTGCTCCACTTCCAATAAAGCTCCCTGGTGAAGGCGTGGGAAAAGCAGCAGAGGATGATCTAAATACTTGGGCCCCTGCACCCACATGGGAGACCAGGAAGAAGCTCAAGGCTACTAGATTGTGGCTCTGGCCTGGCCCAGCCCCAGCTGTTGTGGCTATCTGGGGAGTGAATCAGGGGATGGAAAATCTTTCTCTGTTTCCCTTTCTCTCTCTCTCTCTCTTTATCTGTTTCTCTCTCTCTCTTTGTAACTCCGACTATCAAATACATAGGTGAGGGGCTGGTGCTGTGGCATAGTGGATTAACTCCCTGGCCTGAAGCACCAGCATCCCATATGGGCACTGTTTCGAGGCCCGGCTGCTCCACTTCCAGTTCATCTCTCGGCTATGGCCTGGGAAAGCAGTGGAAGATGGCCCAAGTCCTTGGGCCCCTGCACCCAAGTGGGGGACCCAGAAGAAGCTTCTGGCTCCTGGTTTCGAATCGGCCAATTGAGGAGTGAACCATCGGATGGAAGACCTCTCTCTCTCTCTCTCTCTCTCTCTGCCTCACCTCCTCTCTCTGTGCAACTCTGACTTTCAAATAAATAAAATAAATCCTAAAAAAAAAAAAACAAATACATAGGCGATTCTTTAAAAAAATAATCCATGAAGGATATCAGGTAAAGAGATTCAATAAATCTACTATGAGGCCTAAATATTTGCATTTTTTAAAAACTCCAGGGGCAAGTCTGATGTGCCTCTCTAGTTTAGCACAGCCTAGATTCACAATAAAAAAGTAGGTATGTTCCAAGTCAGGATTTAAAATATTAACTGAAATTTTGTGACAATGCTGTTATTTCAGCCTAATGTCATCAACAGCTTACTCCCAGGATTGTGATCAACAGGATATGACAGTTACAGACAATGAGGACATTGACAGATATCTTAAATTCCTGAGAAAACACAATTTCTCTAATATTGATAATGATATATTTTGTGTATTCAAATTTAACCTTGGGGAATTAGCATGTCTTCTGATTTGGCAACTCATTAAACAAATAACAATTTATACCTTCATTTTATGAGAACTAATCTTTGTCATTTTATACAGGGAAATATCAGAGATAGTTTTACGTGCAGAGAAGATATCCTGTAAGTTTAACTGTTTTCTATATAATTAGTGTTTTATTTTTGAAAGTCAAAAAAAACAAAAAGCTTGAAGAAATTTCAACATATGATTAAGACAGGACCTCCTCTCCGTGGGTACCTGAGAAACAATATTTGATTATCCATCTAATCAAAGTGACAGCAAAGCATGAAAAAGTAAACACAAAGGCTACACAACTAAAAAGAATCTTAGTCTTTCATGAGACAGGAAGCTTTGTTCATTGTTAGTTTTTTTTTTCCCCCTTAAATAATATTGGAAGACCTCTACAATTATTTAAAGAATTTTTTTTAAAGTAACATCATGACTTTCATATAGACATAAAATGAACACATATCAAAGATTTTATTTAACTCATTAATTAATTAAGGAGATAACCAAACAAGGTGTTGCACCAATTCCAAGGAAACCTCAAAGGCTGGGTAAATATGCAAGGCCATCAGCAATACTGAAAATGATTTGCTTAATAGGTGCAGCACCCACTGTCTTCTTCAGAGTAGGGTGTAGAAGTCAATTGAACATCCGCTAGACAACATTTTTCACAAGTTTGCAAACAATAATTAATTACATTTCTATCAGTTTTTTACAAACTCACTCTCTTGGTATAGAGTTGCAGGATAACCCATGAAATGAAAGGTCTGGACTCCATTGCATCAGATAGCCCAGAAAAACGTGGTCAAGACCTTCCTTGCATTGCTGCTCCACCAAAGACATAATCTTTTGGCCCATTGAAATCTTTCACAATTTTTCTTCATTCCTACACGAAAGGGGGTTTTCAGAACCTATTCTATCAGCTTGTCAAACCTGTTAATATTTACCACCAGTTAACAAGTATGTTTATTACAACTCCTGTACACAATAAAGAAAAAGACAGCTTATGTCTTTGATGAGCTCTTATTAAAATGGTAAAGACAAACTAGCAAATAGAACAAAGATAAGGACAAAGAAGCTTATAGAAAGAGACACCGAAACCAAAATTAAAGGTCAGGAAAGGCTCTCCAGAGCAATAGTAGGAATAGCACTGAGACAGAGAAGGTTGCATGAGAAAGGAACAAGAGGAGGGGCTGCTGCTGTGGCACAGTGGGTTAACGCCCTGGCCTGAAGCGCTGGCATCCCATATGGGCGCCAGTTCTAGTCCTGGCTGCTCCACTTCCTATCCAGCTCTCTGCTATGGCCTGGGAAAGCAGTAGAAGATGGCCCAAGTCCTTGGCCCCTACATCTGCATGGGAGACCTGGAAAAAGCTCCTGGCTCCTGGCTTCAGATTGGCACAGCTCCGCCCGTTGCAGCCAACTGGGGAGTGAACCATCGGATGGGAGACCTCTCTCTCTGCTTCTCTTCTCTCTGTGTAACTCTGACTTTCAAATAAATAAATAAATAAATCTAAAAAAAAGAAGAAAGGAACAAGAGGAAAGAAATGGGATGAACTAATAGAACCCAGGAACAAATTAGACCATGGGGAGTTCAACTGCCCAAGCAGTTCACTTTGGCTTGAGGGGCCAGGGAGGGGATGAAAATGTTTACCACCTTTCTTGACTTGGCTTACAAATTACCTCCTGGTTAACAGTAGTATTCTTATAGCTTTAAAGGATTTTGAGGAACATGCATCGTGAACTACGACCAACAAAATGTGTGAGCAGGGTATTGTAAATAATTCTTTGCCAATCCTAAAAATGGCTTTCAGCCATTCTAAATATTGCCTAGGAATTATTCATAATGCCTGATATAACATTCTGTGATAACATGAGCACAGACAATTGAGAGTTTGTTAAAATTTAATCTCAATTTAGAATTGAGGAGAGGGGGTCAACACAAAAATAGGCAAAGGATTTCTGTGAAGAGCATCTTACTCAAGTAGAAGTTAGGAAGGACCCTCCAACTTAAAATCTTCAAATTACCATTTCCCGGAGTCGAGAAATTCTTAAATGAGCAGATGGTTATCTTTTCCTGTAATTAGTTGATGTATTGAACCTGGGATTACATTTTCAAAAGTCTTAGTGAGAAGGACTACTGGGAGTAAATGCCACTTGCTGGTAAGCATGTCCCCAGCCTGTCCTAACTCTAAGTTTTACATCTGGAAAACTGAGATTGTAATCAAGCTGCCAGATGGCTTCAACAGTGAAGAACTCTTCATAAAAATGGTAGATACCATTTATTTACTATTTACCATGAAAAACACACTTCAAAAGTGTTACAGATTGAATCTGAACACAGCCCTATGTGACAGGAAATTATCATGCCCATTTTACAGACGAGTAAGAATCAGGAAGATTAATTAAATTGCCTATATTCTCATACATTTTAAGTAGAGGAACTCAGATTCTAATGCACATGTATTGGTCTTAAAGTTCATGGGTTAAAAATACAGAAAAATGGATAATCCTAGAAGGATTTTTAATGTTGGCATTTGTTAACAGTACCTGAGTTTATAAAATAGGGCCTAGTTATCTGGGAAGCAATCTTCTTGACCATAACCAGGAGTGCCTTTAACATTTGTAGGGCCTAGACAAAATATAAATGAAAGCCCACATAACATGTGTCTCAGTATTAAAAACAACAAATCAATGTAACAAGCTGTTAAATCATGTATGTTCTATACTCCCACCTTCATAAACACACAATAACTGAATGCCAAGTTCAAGTTTCGAATCACTTAGCTTATAACATGGCACTCAGTCTCTCCCCAGTCCCCTACACAGACTCTCCCAAGCCCTGGCTCTATCCTATACAACAAGGGGCCTGACATGCACATATGTGGTCACCCGATCCCATACATCCAAGCTTCATCCACAGCCCCCACATGGTGTTCCTTGGCCACTGGTTGTGGTCTACTTCCTGAGTAGAGATTTAGGGGAACATCCTTACTGAAGTCCTGGAAATAAGCTCAGGTTCCTCTGGACAGAGGATCTGAGTGCCTCAAGCATGGTTTGTGATGTGCTATTCAAAACCCTGTCTTTGAACTCTTCCTTTTCCTTAAATAGTTTACCTATCAATCACATTAGCATAGAAAGTGAAAGTAAGCATCTAGAGTCTTTTCTAGAAATTTCACATTGCTGCAGCCTTCAAGTGTAGGGTTTGTATTTTACAAAGTATTGGTGCCACCAGAAATGCTGAGCTCTGTCTAGATGGGGGAGGAGGTGTTCTAGGACCACCTCCCTTTGCTCATAGACTCATTCTATGTCAGGAGAGGCCCAGCCAGTGTAGGACTTGAGCAAGGCTTCCAACAGGTTTCCAAAAAGGGGTTCCTCTTATCCAACTCTAAGAGTGGCTCTGACCATTACAGTATCTTTTCCACTGTCTCAATCTTACTGTAAAGAGCAGCCATCTGAGGCTCATGGCTGGGATGAAGCTGCTAGTACTGTGAAGGCAAGTCCTGGTGTTCCTATGCGAGCTTTAGGGTTCCACATGACAGTAAGCAGATGCATAGCTAATCAGTGGCTAATGGGAAAACACTACGCCTTTCGAACTCCTGCTACTTGCATTCTACTGATTAGCTTCAGCAGGAAAACCAGGTCAAAGACAAGAAAATTCAGCTCCTATTATTTCAAGATTTTTTTTTTTTGATCATTGAATGGAGAGATTTTCAATCTCCTCTGTTTTGTCTTGCCCCAAACTTCATTTCCTGCTGAAGACACATTCCCCAACCTCTTTTTTTTTTCCAGTCTGTTGTTAAAGGAATTTTAAAATAAAGCATTAGTATTTAAGATATTTTGAGATCTATTTCAAAGAAAAGGATTCTTTTAAAGAGCAAAACAAACATAACTCACAATAAAATTTGCAATCATCTTCATATTCTTGTCTAAAGATTTGGAGCAGGGAAAAATTGTTTTTAAAATAAACTGGGATAAGGAAAAAATAGACCACTAGTTTTTCTCCTCATAATTCTATTTGTTCGAATGTTAGCATAAATATCCTGCACTCTTTTCCCACTTTATCCCTTTATGTCTACTCCCCAAAATACAAAATGTTTATCTGCACCCAAATCCAAGAACTGGTGAGAATTTCAATAGCTCCACTTTGTTTAAACAGCATATTTAACAACTAATAAATAATAAGCTTTGCAGATACAGATCATATGATGTAGATCAAATGTAATTAAGGAGTATGCTTTTTAAAGCAACAAATGACTAGCAACAATTATTTTTGTAGAACTGTCCACCTCTGATTCAGTTCCAGTACACCTACTAGAAATTTTCAATTTTTAAAACCCTGTATGGAAGTCCACATTTTATGGAGAAAAGCAGCACAGTGGTGGTAAAGTGTCAGAAGTCTTCCCAAGGGGTAGCCTCCTTAGAGAAAACTCCTCCTACTCTCTCCCCCCACACACAAGTGTTTTTTGACAACTGACCTCATTCGTAGAGGCCAGGGTTTCATTCAGCAGCAAAGATCACTATTAACTTTACATGAAGGTTAAATTAAAGATTGTAAACCAACAAGAGTTTTCAATTTCAAATTTAAGATTACGTAAATAGTGTTCAGTAGCACCAATACCTTAGTGAAATATGAGTTCCCATAAGTACATATAGGATTTTAACCCTGGAATAGTCTGTCAACACTAACCCTTTTTGCTCAAACAGTGACTTGATCTCTGGAGGCATAGATGATTTAGGTCTGTTTTTCCTGAGAATTTCTTGGTATTAACTTATCTTAGCCAGGCATCTTTTCCTCCCCCTAGACAAGCACTTCTAAGCTTTAGTGTGCATAGGAATCATTTGAAATCATTTATAACATTAAGATTACCAGGCAATGTCCCTAGAAGTTTTGATTCAGGAAGTCTTAGCAATATTCAAATATACAGTACTCAATTATTAGCTATATTAACCTTGCAATTGATCCCCCCCCCCAAAAAATCAAACTTATTCCTCTAATTGAGGCTTTGTATCCTTTGATCATCACCTCCCTACTCCCTCCACTACCCAGCCTCTGGAAACCACCATTCTTTTTTTGTTTCTACAAATTCAATTGTAAGAATACGCAATATTTGTCTTTCTGTTTGGCTTATTTCATTTAGCATAATGTTCTTCAATTCTACCAACGTGCTACAAATGTCTTCATTTTTAAGACAATGGTATTCGCCAGCGCTGCAGCTCAATAGGCTAATCTTCTGCCTGTGGCGCCGGCACCCCGGGTTCTAGTCCCATTCAGGGTGCCAGATTCTGTCCCGGTTGCCCCTCTTCCAGGCCAGCTCTCTGCTGTGGCCCGGGAGTGCAGTGGAGGATGGCCCAAGTCCATGGGTTCCACACCCGCATGGGAGACCAGGAGAAACACCTGGCTCCTGGCTTTGGATCAGCGGGGTGCACCGGCCGCAGCGTGCCGGCAGCGGCAGCCATTGGGGGGTGAACCAACGGTAAAGGAAGACCTTTCTCTCTCTCTCTCTCTCTCTCTCACTGTCCATTCTGCCTGTCAAAAAAAAAAAAAAAAAAGAGAGAGAGACAATGATATTCTATCATTTATAATACTACAATTGTATTTTCTTTTTACATATTTATTTGAAAATTAGGGCTACAGGAAAGAGGGAGAGACAGAAAGAAAGAGAGAGAGATCTTCAATTGCTGGTTCACTCCCTAGATGTCTGCAACAGCCAGGGCTGGGCCATGCTGAAGCCAAGAGCCAGGAACGTCATCCGGTTCTCTCACATGGGTGGCAGAGACTCAAACACATGGGTCATCCTCTGCTGCTTGTCCCAGACTACTAACGAGGAGCTGGATTGGAGGCTGAGCAGCCAGTCCATGGACCAGCACCCTTATGGGATGTCGGCATCTCAGGCAGTGGCTTTACCATCTGTACTACAATGTCAGCCCTTCAGTTGTATTGTTTAATCCTTTTATCCCCAGATGAACACAGGTTGATTCTATAACTTTTTTATTGTGAATAATGCTGTAATGAACATGGAGTGTAGAAATCTTTTCAACATACTGATTTCAAGTCTGTTAGCTAAATACCCAGATGGGATTAGTGGAGAATATGGTAATTCGATTTTTAGTTTTTTAGGGAAACTCAACACTGTTGTGCATAATGACTGTACAAATTTACCTTCCCACTAACAGTGTACGAAGATTGCCTTTTCCTCACATCCTCACATTTATTATCTTTTCTCCCTTTGATAACAGTCACTATAACAAATCTCAAGCATACATCATTTGCATTTCCCAGAGCTTTTAGTGATGTTGAGCATTTTTCCATATATTTGTTAACTATTTGTGTTTCTTCTTTTGAGAAATGTCTGTTCAGATCCCTTGCCCATTTCTTAATTAGCCTATTTATTTTGTTTCTGTGGACTCGAGTTCCTTTTAAATTTTTGTTATTGATTTCATGTCACCACACGACAAGTCCTAGAGGGGCCAGCGCTATGGTGCAGTGTGTAAAGCTGCTGCCTGTGATGCCAGCATCCCATTTGGGTGCTAGTTTGTGTCCCAGCTGCTCCATTTCTCATCCAGCTCCCTGCTAACAGCTTGGGAAATCAGTAGAAGAAGGCTCAAGTGCTTGGGCCCCTGCACCCATGTGGGTGACCTAGAAGCAGCTCCTGGGTCCTGGCTTCAGATCAGCTCAGCTTCAGCCACTGAAGTCATTTGGGGGTGAACCAGCAGATGGGAGATCTCTGTTCCTCCCTATCTCTGTTTCTAATTCTGCCTCTCAAATAAATATTTCAAAAAATAAACAGAAGACAAATCTTAGGAAATGTAAGAGGACTGAAATTATATCAAATACCTTTTCTGGCCACAATACAATGAAACTATAAGTCAATAACAAGAGTGATTTTAGAATATTCATAATTACATGGAAATTAAACAACAAATTCCTGAACAAAAATAGGTTAATGAGTACATTAAAAGAGAAATTAAAAAAACAAGATTCCTGAGACAAATGAAACACAGCATACCAGAACTCATAGGATGCAACAAAAACAGTTACAGAAGAAAAGTTTTAGCAATAAATTTTTCCATCAAAGAAGAAAATGATCACAAATAAACAGCTTAACAATGTGTCTCAAGGAAGCAGAAAAAGAAAAACAGATTAAGCCCTATATTATTAGCAGAAGGGAAAAAATAAAGACCAGAGCAGAAATAAACTAAGAAGGGACAAGAAAACCAATATAAAGATCAGCCAAACTAATGGTTGGTTTTTGAAAATATGAGTAAAATTAACAGATCCTTAGCTAGACTAAACAAGAAAAAATAAAATAATTCATATGTAACCACAAAGATTCTCAATATCTAACACAATCATGAGTAAAAATAATAAAACTGGTATATCACACTACAAGATTTTAAAGTATAACATAAGCAATAGTAATTAAATCGGTGTAGTATTGACATAAAAATAGGCATATCAACCAATGGGAAAGATAAGACGGCCCACAAACACATCCACACATCTATTATCAATTGCTTTTTGTGGGGAGCAACTCGGACTAGACTAAGTTACTGGAATTAAGACTTATTCTATGCATCTGCTCTCCCACAATATGGCGCTGGAAGAGGAGAAAACAGCTTCTACCCAGCTGCCTCTCACCAACTTGACAAACTGTAGGACCTGCTCCTGATTGGAGGAGAGCAGCGTGCTCGGCGTGTGGGCAGCCGAGTTGGGATTGGCGGAAGAGGACTATAAAGGAGGAGAGAGACAACATGCACCAAGAACATCTATCTGAAGGAACACCTGTGCAGCCCCCGAGAGAGCCGGCCAGCGGTATGCCACTCCCCCGTGGAAGTGGGGAAAGTGGCCAGGGGGAACTGCCCTTCCACGGAGGTGGAAGGGACGGTAGCCAACCCAGGAAGAACCAGCAGCAAACCCGGGGAGGGCCGAGCAGATGAAAGAACAGCGCAGGGTCTTGTGTCGTTCCTCCACAAAGAGGGGGAGCGACATAATGGTGCCGTGACTCGGATATGAAGCCTAGGCAGGGTTCAGTGTCATTTCTCCACGAAGAGGGGGAGCGACACTTTTTGACAAAGATGCTAAGATTATATAATGAGAAAAGGACAGTCTCACCTTCACTAATAAATGTGTTGGGAAAACTACATATCCAAAAGCAAAAAATTAAAATTGATCTCTGATCTCACATTATATTCAAAATTGTCCAAAATGGATTGAAAGACTTAAAATAAGAACTGAAATGGTAAAATTATTTTCTATATTTGTATATTTTAAATCTTTTTATTTTTGTGCATTTTTCTATAGATTTTTTTGATTACAATTGGCTTGTAAATAGCACCTTACACTTTAATAATCGTCTATTCCAAATCGATAGCAACTTAAGTTTGGTAGATACAACAACTCTATACTTTCTCTGCAACACACCTTTTTTGTTTTTGATGTCCAAATTTATATAATTTTACAATATGTATCCATCGATGGTTTATTTTAACTAAAATTGTTAGCAATAATTTCATTTTTCAACGATTATATAAAGGATAAAGTTGCTTTATATACCAGCCTTACAGTCCTAGAGTTCTCTGAATATTTCTTCCAATTACTTACACCATTGTATTTTGTACTTTCATATGTTTTGTGTTATTAATTAGCAGCTTTTTGTTTCAATTTTGAAAACTTCCTTTTGCACTTTCTGTAAGGCAAGCCTAGTGGTGATGACCTTCCTTATCTTCCTGGGGAAGTTTCTGTTTCTCCCTCATTTATTAAGGATAGCTTTGCTGGGTAAATGATTTTAGGTTGACATGTTTTATCTTTTGGATTTTCTTTTTTTTCCTTCAGTATTTGGATTATATCATCACATTCTCTCCAGGCTTTCAGAGGTTTTACTGAGAAGTCTACTGATAATCATATATGGTCTTCTCTGAATGCCATTGTTTCTTTTTTATTACTGCTCTCAGAATTTTTTTTTGACTCTGATTTTTGTTAGTTTAATTATTATGTGCCATGATAAACTGAGTTGAATTTGATTACTGGTAATCTCAGAAATTTCTGTACTTTGTTATTGGTTTCTTTCCTCAGATTGGGATTTTCATCCATTATTCTCCATCTCCTTTATTTTCTTTTCCTTAAAAAATATTTTATTTATTTATTTGAGAGGTAAAGTTACAGACAGAGAGGGAGAAACAGAGAGAAAGGTCTTCCACCTGCTGGTTCACGCCCCAAATAGCTGCAATGGCTGAAGTTGGGCCAATCTGAAGCCAGGAGCCAGGAACTTCTTCCTGGTCTCCAAAGCAATTAGGCTATCTTCTACTGCTTTCCTAGACCAGGGAAGAGAGCTGGATTGGAAGAGGAGCAGCCAGGACTAGAAATGATGCCATATGAGATGCTGGCACTGCAGGCAGAGGCTTAGCCCACTATGCCACAGCACTGGCCCCATCTCCTTTATTTTCTATCATGCATAGATTAGAATTACTAAAGATATCCCATAGTTACCAGAGGTTTTCCTCATTTTTTTTTCTTTTTGCTCCTCTTATTGGAGAATTTCAAATTTTCTTTCAGCTCACTAACTCTTCCTTCCATTTGATCTAGCTTACTGTTGAAGCTCTCTATTGCATTACTCAATTCCTTCATTGTACTGCTCATCTCTAGGATTTTTCTTTTCATTGTTCCTATTGCTCTATCAGATGTCTCATTTTGTTCATATGTTGTTTGACAAATTTGATTTAACATATTCCTGAAGTTCACTGAATATTTTTAGAGGATTATTTTAATTTCCTTTCCTGCCACTTCATAGCTCTTTCTTCCTTTGGAGTCTTTTACTGGAGCTTTGTTTGTTTTGGAGATGTTATGATTTCCCAAGTCTTTGTAATCTTTGTGCCCCTCAGTTGGCATTTGAAGATTTGTGAAGACAGCGACCTTTACATTTTTTTCAGGTATTACTAGACAATTTCACTATTTAGTCTAGCCTACAATTCAAGATAAACCAGCTAGTATTGACTATGAACTGGCAGAGCCTGATTGAAGTTTCTCCATATGACTGGACTTCTGGCTTTGCTCTAAATTCATATGGGACAGCTGGTTAAATTCTGCTACTCAACAAGATCAGTGTCTCAGTTCTGCAACCAGACTGAATTGCTATGTGGGCTATGCAATTGCCTCTGATCAAGCTGGATTATAGCAAGCATTCCCTGGCCTGAATTTTAGCAGTTGGTCAGGGTTGCAGGAGGGATCTGCAGTTTAAGTGGCTCAGAATGGATGGACTAACTGCTATGCTCAGTATAAAAGTATGGTTAAGATTTTCCTCCTGGGGTCGGCACTGTGGCGTAGAGGGTAAAGCTGCCACCTACATATGGGTGCTAGTTCAAGTTCCGGCTGCTCCACTTCTGATCCAGCTCTCTGCTGTCATCTGGGAAGTCAATAGAGGATGGCCCAAGTCCTTGAGTCCCTCCACCTGCGTGGGTGACCCAGAAGAAGCTCCTGGCCTAGCGCCGATGGGACCATCAAATGGAAGACCTCTCTGTGTCTCTCTCTGCCTCTGCCTATCTCTAACTCTGCCCTTTAAATAAATAAATATTTGAAAAAAAAAGATTTTTTCTCCTTCTCTGGGTAAGACATAGGGGTAAACTTTGAGAATATGGGGAATACTTGCTAAGCTCCCTTGTGTGGCAGAACTAGCGCCTTCCTGTAGTTGAAATACATTGCAGTGGTCATCGCCGTTTCTGAATGGGCTTTAAAAGTGGTTTTTTAGGCCAGAAGGAGTGCTGATTAAACTCTTAGGCATAAGAAAACTAAGGCTATTTTGTGAGATCCCTCAGGATCTCAGGTGGAAAGAGACTGTCTTGATGGATCAAGATGATTGGTCTCCCAGTAGTTCCTTTGCAGAGAACATTACTCTGGACATACAGCAGAGATTTGTTAGAGATGAGACAGGACCCCTTAAGGATCTGCTGGATGCTGTTAAACCTGAGCATGTGGCTCAGATGAATAAGGCAAGATAATTTCCCAGCTACAGTAGAGGAGAGCTGGGTTTGACACTGGCTTCTTCAGGAATCTACTATAGGATAAAGTTGGTAGGAGGCTTAGATGGGTGTGCCTCAGCAGTTGTCCACGTGGGAGCAATAACTTCTGGGATATGGAAGAAAGATACTAGAACTAAGCCACAGACCCTTCAGTATCTACTGTGCATCAGAGGCAGGTGAACCTTTCCTGGTGTCTCAAATTGCCAAGTCTCCCTTGAGGTCCTTGATTAAGCAGTACTAAGCTCAGACTATGGCTACAGAGGGCTGGAGGTAAGTTAGAAGACAACTTTCAGGTCTACTGCTCAGATTGATGTGAATAGACTTCTGAGGCATTAGTGTGCTTCATTCTTCCTTGTCTCTGTGGCAGTTTTGGGTGTAGACTCACAGAAATATAAGGCTGTAGGCAAGTCCTTTGGGGAATGAGGCTATTTCCAGGTTTTTGTTTTGTTTTGTTTTGTTTTCCCATGAGAATTTTGTGTGGGTCTGCTAGCATAGTGTAGTTCTGTACTTTCAACATGACCCTCTAGGCCTCAGGCTTCACCAGCATTTTTTAACCTCCTAGTTGAATTTCAAATCTTCCACAAAGATATTTTTTCTGTGTATAAATGTGAAATTCCTGTTATTGGGGGATATGAGTAGGTAATATACTATTCTACTATCTTGCTGATATGAGCAATCTGCATTTTTAACAGGTATCTCCAGTGATCCTAAGGCAAATACTCCACTGAACTGCCCTAGGAAAACACCATAATGGTATCTTGAGTGCTTTTAAGTTCCAAATGGTTCGACTCCTGCTTACTGGCAACTTGAGTCCAATTTAATTTGATGACTAACATATCATGGTAGAGAAAAAAGATAATTTCACAGAGTAATTCACAAACCAATAAGTGTTATGCAGACTGCTTGAATAATGCTATTGTCAAAATTTGCCAAAGTAAATACATTTCCACAAACTCTTATTAAAAGCTTTTTGTTGGGCCGGCGCCGCAGCTCACTAGGCTAATCCTCCGCCTAGCGGCGCCGGCACACCGGGTTCTAGTCCCGGTCGGGGCGCCGGATTCTGTCCCGGTTGCCCCTCTTCCAGGCCAGCCCTCTGCTGTGGCCAGGGAGTGCAGTGGAGGATGGCCCAGGTGCTTGGGCCCTGCACCCCATGGGAGACCAGGAAAAGCACCTGGCTCCTGGCTCCTGCCATCGGATCAGCGCGGTGCGCCGGCCGCAGCGTGCCGGCCGCGGCGGCCATTGGAGGGTGAACCAACGGCAAAGGAAGACCTTTCTCTCTGTCTCTCTCTCTCACTGTCCACTCTGCCTGTCAAAAAAATAAAAAATAAATAAATAAAAAAAAGCTTTTTGTTAAAGTTACCAAAATTTAGAAATAAAACAAGAGGATGACTGCATATCATTTCAATCTTACTGTTTAACAGGCTTAATAAAGGAAACTTTCAGCTACTTAATGCCTAATTAGAGCCCAGGCATTGTGAAACACATGTAAACTTGCATTCATCCATAGGAAAGATAGTCTCAAGTTAGAATTATGTTGCCCTATAAAACATTGATCAGGTTGGTATCTGAGAAAATTATTTTAAGTATATCTTTATCTGACTTTCTACATGCTTCACTTTTCACATTTTCTTTTGAACTTATCATCTTTATGAGTTCTTTCAGTAACTCATGGGTGAACCAAAAATATCAACATGTGTTCATTTCATATTTGTCTGAGAGTACTGGTTTTGAATTTTGTGGGAATTTTACTTTGACAATATTAGGTTCCACAGTGATATTAAACAGCACTTACCTGCCAAAGCCAATTAAATTAAAAGCCATGCTGGCCAAACAGCAAAATTTCTTGCATTGTTTAATCCCTGGCCCATCTTTACTTGGCTCCCTGAGTGCATCTCAAGCAGCAGTAGACTCTGTTCCTCTTTTGAATTTCTTGCCTGTATCTGTGTTTTGTTTCTGGTTCTTGGTCACATTTGGTTCTGATTCTAATTTGTGAACAACCAACATATTATTTCCCACTGGAGGCAGCAAAAGGGATCTGGTTTCCTGATTTCACAGAATGGCTATTCTGGATCAAGTTGATGGGCATCTGCCCTCTGTCAGAGGAGAAGTCAATGAGCTTTCCTTCCTGTTTTTCTCTTCATTTGCTCAAATCCATTAAGAAACTATTTTGTGTACGTTAAAAGAGAAAACAGTTTTTTGAGACAGAAAGTAGTGAATTTTTGTGTTTCTGTATTCACTTTGTTTCTCAGACTATATACGTGGAATATGTGTCTTTGTGCATATAATGGAGAAAACCTTAGCATCTCATTATGTGAAGTTTAAGGTATTTTCTACCTCTGAAAGTTAATAATATTTTAGAAGATATTGCTTCTCAAAATGAAGGTTCTGTGTTTCATACTGGTTTGCAGAGAATAATGAATGCCCACAAATGAGGACATGCCTAAAATCTCCTAGAAAATAAAGAAAATGAGTATTAAATATGACAGCTTTTACACAAAACAAATACTTGTAAACCATTATCACAGAAGTATGTTTATATGATAACCCAAATTCACATAGTCAATATGAACCACATGACAAATAAGATAATTCTGATAATTCTAGTTTAGCAACTATACCAGTATATCTTTTCTATGCTTGTATCAGAGGTCAATATTAAATAATCATATGTTTATAGCTTAAAAGATTTGAGTTTTTCAGGTATTAGCAAAGCTTCCTACACTCTTTCATTGATTAAAAAAGATAGCATGACACCTATGTTATTTTTAAGAGCATGAAAAATGTAAAATTGTGTTCAAATGAAATTACTTAAAATTCTGATAAATACTAATTATGTTCTGTAGAGTTTCAGCTTAAACATAATTTCCAAGACATTTAATTAACTAAAGGAAAGCCTTGGAATAATTTTAAATAGAGTTAATTACTAAAGAATCCTCATGAACCCGGATCATTTCTATCTAAAACAGAATACAGATGTTCCTCATCTCATGATAGGGCTCCTTCCCAATAAACCCACCTTAAATCAAAAATGTCATAAGTGGAAAGTGCATTTTTTTGAGATAACATCTTTTTTTAAAAGATTCTATTTATTTGAGAGGTAGAGTTACAGTCAGAGATAGAGACAGATCTTTCATTCGTTGGTTCACTCCCCAAATACCCACAACAGCCAAAGCTGAACTGATCTGAAACCAGGAGCCAGGAGCTTCATCTGGGTCTCCCACATGGGTGCAGAGGTTAAAGCACTTGGGTCATCTTTCATTGCTTTCCCAGAACACAAGCAGAGAGCTGAATTAGAAGAGGAGCATCCAGGTCACGAACTGATGCCCATATAGGATGCCGGAGTTGAAGGCGGAGGCTTAGCCTACCAGGCCACAGTGTCAGCCCCAGTATAAAATATTTTTATGAACATAAAGAGAACAGATTTCATGTGGTTCATAGATACAATTCTAAGAATATAATGATACTTCTCTCCTTCTCCCTTCTTTTCTTTATTTTTTAAAATTTTTACAATAACATATTTTTAATTTATAGTCATAGGGTTAATGCTCCACCAAATAGAGTTAAATAAGTGATGAAAAGTACAAAACTAACTGTTCAGTATAAATATAGACAAGGGTTATAAACAATAATCAAGTCCCAAGATATCAATATCATTCATATATATTAAATTTTTTTAAGATTTTTTATTTGTTTATTTGAGAGGTAGAGTTACAGAAAGTAAGAGGGAGAGAAGGGAGAGACAGAGAAAAAGGTCTTCCTCCACTGGTTCACTCCCCAGATGGCCGCAATGGCCAGAGCTGTGCCGATTCGAAGTCAGGAGCCAGGAGCCAGGAGCTAGGAGCTAGGAGCTTCCTCCAGGTTTCCCATCCAGATGCAGGGGCCCAAGGACTTGGGCCATCTTCTACTGCTTTCCCAGGCCATAGCAAAGAGCTGGATGGGAGGAGGAGCAGCAGGAACTAGAACCAGCGCCCATATGGAATGCCAGCACCGCAGGCAGAGGATTAACCTACTGAGCCACAGCACCAGCCCCTAAATTGTTTAACTTATACATTAGCTACCACAAATTAGAGAAAATATATAATATTTGCCTTTGGGGGTCTGGCTTATTCACCAAGCATGGTGGTCACCAGCTACATCATTTTATGTCAAAAAACAGGATTTCATTCTCTTCTATGACTGAGTAGATTTTCATCACATATATATATATACATTTTCTTTATCCAGTTACCAGTTAATGGACATCAGAATTGATTCTATATCTTAGCTATTGTGAATTGAGCTGCTACAAACATTGGGAGTACTGGTGACTCTATGTTGATTTTATTTTCTTTGTGTATATTCGCAGGAGTAGGATGGCTGGGTCACATGGCAGATATATTTTTAGATTTCTGAGAAATCACCATATTCTCTTCCATAATAATTGTACCAGTTTACATTCCCACCATCAATGTGTTATGGTACCTTTTTCTTCATATCCCTGCCAACACTTGTTGTTTATTTTGGGATAATAGCTATTCTAACTGGGGTAAAGTGAAACCTTGTCGTGGCTCTCAAAAATCTCTTTTTGGTTTCTATTTGCATTTTCCTTATGGCTAGTGATCCGCAGAATTTTTTCATGTGTCTATTGACCATTTTTATTTCATCCTTTGAAAAATGTCTGTTCATGCCCTTTGCCCATGTCTTAACTGGATTGTTTATTTTGTTATTGAGTTTTCTGAGCTCCTTATATTTTCTGGATATTAATCCCTTATCAGATGCATCATTCGAAAATATTTTCTCCCATTCTCTTAGTTGCCTCTTCACTTTGCTGTGTGCTTCCTTTCTGTGCTGAAGCTTCTAAGCTTGATGTAATCCCATTTCTCTATTTTTGCCTTTATTGGCTGTACTTCTGGGATCTCATCCAAGAAGTCTGCCTCTGCCAATGTCTTGCAGCATTTACCCTATGTTTTCCTGTAGTAATTTGATGATTTCAAGTCTTAGGGTTAGTTCCTTCATCTATTGTAAGTTGATTTTTGTATAGAGCATAAGGTAGGAATCTTTTTTCACACTTCTGCATATGGAGATCCAATTTTCCCAACATCATTTGTTGAAGAGACTGTCCTTTCAGAAGGGAAGTGCATTTAATACACTTTAGCTACTGAACACCGTAGGTTAGTAACATGGTGCACTGTGGAGTACTGGTTGTTTGCCCATGTAACTGTGCTGTGGTTCACTGCCCCTGCCAAGAATCACCAGAGGTTGTTAATACCTCATATCACTAACATGGGAAAAGATCAACATTCAAAATATGAAGTGTTGTCTCTACTGAACACATAACACTTTCATACCATGGAAAATTTGAAAAATTGTTAAGTATAACCATTTTTAAGTCAGTGACCATCTGTCCTGAAACCCAATAAAGATATAGTATGTGTCTTTTGGTCTTAACATATTATAGAAAGGCTGTAATTTTGGATGATGTTATTAAATATTCTCATTCTTGATGCTTTAACAATATATACAACTATAATGTGCGACTGTAGGACTTAGGTTTTTTGGTTTGTTTCCTGAACTCCTTAAGTACTAGGCAATTATCAGTGATTTTCCTTTTTATAAAACAGAAGTGAATTTGGTAAAAGTTACATTTAGTACACGCAATTGTGATTACACTGGAAGTGTGAGCATCAGAGAAATATAGTTGTGGATGAAAGGTATTAAAATATTTTTACAACAAAATGAGAGCATTTTTTCTCTAAAGAAAACACCAACTTGCTCAACAATATAAAGGAGGACAGCGACGAGCTAAATTTAAGCTTGTGTAGCAAATTGTAAACATTTTCAGAGAAATGAACTTTATCTTGGTTTATAGTACTCAAATCTGACAAAAGTACAATGAAATGTATTAAAATTTTGATAAAGCTTGCCCAGTTTTGATGGATTTACTAATAAGTTAATTTTTAAAGACACTTGAGAATGCTTTATAATCAATTATAAAAATGCAAATTAGAAATTGGCTTTCCATCTGTTAAAATGGTAATGGATCTTGAAATATTTGGTCTTAACCATGGTAGTCAACAGTTATTCTTTACTTCCGTGTAACCTGTTCTGGAAAGAATACCAGTATCACCAAGAAAACTGTCTATGCATTATATTTCTTTATTATGACCTTGAATATCATTTTTAAAGAAAGATAAAACTCTGCTCCCTTATGAAAGTGCCAAGGTCAGTGGCAGGATTCTACAGAAGCAGATGTTGAGACAGTTTGGCATGTTAGATTCAATATTTGTAGAAGCCACAAGGCAGGCCAGAAGCAGGGTCAGGCATTAGAAGGAGTCAGATAGTATTGCTGGCCCCTCATGCATGCTTGGCCAACCCCATGAGAAGCTATGGGACATATCTATATCATCAGTGTCTAGTGCTGGCCCACCATGGCCTGGTCTTTATACCCAGAATCTGACCAGTCACTTGGAATAGGCTACCCTGGGAAGAGCTGTGATTGGACAAGACTGCTCTGTGCAGCCAAGTAAACTTCCGAAGGAGCCACAGGTTAAGGCTGCTACTGACAACTGAGAAATGAATCCTTCAAGGAACAAGAATCTAGGCAGCTCATGTCCATATCCACCCGAGTCTCCTACAGTCATATTACTCTCTGTAACATTCATTTTAAAATACTGTGTAGAATCTTTTGCTGAATAAATAGCCACGTCTTATATATCAGGAATCCAGTGATCCTGTCTTAGTCAGGTAAGAAATATAACAACCTTTGATTTTACCTTCTCAAGATCAGAACCACAAATTTTAAAAGTATGATTTTTAGGATACTTTTATATCCTCTAAAACTAACTCTGAGACTTCCCATAAAGCCCCTGAAAAATCAAGGATATGTCCTCTTTTTCCCTATAGAACAAGGGATAAGAGGGAGTGTTTTGTATGCTCCATACTTCTCAATTAGCTCAACACTAGTATAAGAATACTATCATAAGTTGTCAAATCAAAGCATACACATGTAGAGGTTAAATACTATTAAAAAATCATTTCAGAAATTATACCCTTGGCAGCAATCTTTTTCACAAAGGACTCTTCAGTCTTCACTACCTGGAGTCTTGTTAGAAACGCAGATTTAACAGTCCCACCCCAGACTTACCAAATTTGAAATGGTGAGAGTAAAGAAGCCAAAAACTTGTGCTTTCTTTTTTTTTTTTTTCAATTTTTTAAATTTACATTAGGTGAGCAGAGTTCATGTATTTCATATCTGCAGATTCAGGACCATAGTGACACTTCCCATCCCATATTCCCTCCCACCTCCCTTCTTCTTTCATTTCTTACTATTTCTTTTAATAATTACAGTGAATTACCTTCAGTTTATTTTATACTCATAAGAGTATCTCTACATTAAGTAAGGAATTCAACAAATAGTAAGAAGATACTGTTCCTCAACAGTAGAGACAAGGATTGTAAACAATCATCAAACCTCAAAATGTCAGTTTCACTCATATACATTACATTTTTGTGTGCTTTCATAAGCCTTGCTAGTGCACTGGTGTTGGATAAAACTTGAAAATCACTACCTTACAAAATACATTGAATGGTCTTGGAAATTTGTTAATATCCTCAAGGTTAATTATGTACTCTCACTCTCAGAAGAAACATTGGTCATATTTTCATAAAATATTTATGTATTTTATGGCAACAGATAATTATAAACTCATGCATTTATATTATCAGTTACTACTAGCTAACATATAACAAATGTATATATTTATTATATGTATTATCTATTAATTATATGATATTATATATAATAATATAATAACAAGCTAATCACTGCATTTAATGTCAGAATAAATTCTTGCCCTACCTCCAAGACTCTGCTTGGAGCTACAGCCTTGAAACTGTATCTTCAACAAACCATGGTGGTAGTATCTCATGGAAACATCTATCCCCACTAACTCAAGGCAAAGACTCATGTGCCATACTTGGAGGTTAACGATGACATTACTTATACAACTAACTATTCTTAAAAACAGAATCAGGGTTTTCAAAACTCATCATCCTCTAGAAGTATACAATTTCATGAGTATAAAATAAAAGTTAGTTATATTGGGCTTAAATGATCATTGAGAGAAATTTAACTGTAATTATTTATTTTGGAATACATTTAGTATTATTTTTAATGTTATATTATCTAATTTGTCTTTCTACATTGTGTTGAATCTATCTCTCTTAGCTTAGTAGACAAGATTTCTGCTGACTGAAATAAAAAATTGAGTAAATGATATCTGATTTTTACTTAACTCTTAGAATTCAAATACTTCTTTTCAATGAATAGGCTCCTTACTAATGAGAATATGTCTTTTGTATGTTTTCAGTGACAGTCTGTCCTCCTTATAATTGGAATATAATTGTACAAAGTTATTGTGTAACCATGACCAAATGTAGAGTGTTATATTTAAGAATAATTTGTATTTGATATGATGTAACAAACTCACCAATAAAAATTAAAAATTCTATGTGAGGTGTGGAGCCAAAACTCCCAAAATCCTTTCAGGAAAATTGTCCTGAAATTTGTGGTACTTTTTTTTAATAGAAGGTCCCAGACACACAGAGACAGGAAATATTATTTCTCAGTGCCTAGAACACTATAGAATATTGGGAATGTCTATGCGATAGAATTTCCTCCTGATTATTTCAAGTGGATGAAGTCTCTTGCCTTTAATTTCCTAATCCCAAAATAGATCAACTGAAAGAGGCATTTAGAAGTCCAAGTCAATATTTCTTTAGAAAGTATTAATGGAAGTTAATTTTCTCATCTCAGTTTGTAAAATAGTGCATGCTTGAAGAGCCTTATGTGTTGATCTCCATTTCATGCTGTACCTATATAAAGAATTAGGCCAGAATCAAATGAAGCTGCTCCCTTTTTTGTTACTATTGTGAAGAGTAAATTTAGGGGGTGGAAATTTGCTACAACAGTTAGGATTCCATTTGGGATACCTGCATTCCTTATGGGAGTACAATTTTCAGGTTGGGTTGTAGCAGGTTACGGTTCTAGTAGTTGAATCTCTGTCACCCATGTGGGAGACCCAGACTCCTGGCCCCTGGCTTCAGCCTGGACCATCTTTGGCTATTGCAGGCATTTTGTGAGTAAATCAACAGTTAGATGATTTCTCTCTCTCTCTCTCTCCCCCCCCCCTTTCTCTTTCTCTCTCTTTCTCTTCTCCTTTTCTCACTCTCTCCATTTCAAATAAAATGGAAATACAAAAAGAAACAAATTTTTAAAGAATGAATGGTGAAAATTATGATTACGGTAGAGGTAGAGGAGCAGTTAAGAAAATAATTCAAAACTTAGAAATCAGTTTGACTATATAAACTTCAGTGTCAATGTTTAACTATGGATTATATAAGTACCTGGAAGAATGGCTTTGTTAGTATTTTTAATCAGAGTGCAGAGATTCTGAAATTATGTAATACTTCGTAGATTCCTATTGGGTATAGAAGATAACACATCTTTCTTGTTTTGTATGCCATTAAATATTACGTAAAGCATTTTCACACAAATTTATTTCAGCATTCCTTCAATTACCTGGCTACATAAATTTTTACTTTCTGACTTCTCCTTTGCATCTGCCTTGCCATCCTACTGGTTTCTTCATCAATTAATGAAGTGAAAAAAAAATCTTTATTAATTTTACATTTGGAGGAGTCATATTTTTTACATTTATGAGAATTCTGCTTGACTCTTGGGACCAGATGTGTTTTGGAATTCTGAATTCATCAGATTTTAGAAAGTGCAGAGATGTATATTTTGTATAATGCATATTTTTATGATATAGCAACTCCCAACAGTGTCTGTAAAACCACCCCATCTGTAAACAGCTTAATATTTCTGCAGTGAAACATAAATATTTACACTTGGTGGCATGAAAACGAAGATCATAGCTGTCTCATGTCATTTCAGGTCTAATTTTACCACATTATTTCAATGTATTCAAACTAGGTCAGAATACACCAAGTGAGTTATCAAAAATTTGTTAGTTTTCAGAAATTGTTGCATTTTTATAGGCAATTAAGGGATTGTCAACCTACAATTTCTACTTCCACCTCAAACTCTGCTTATGCAGTTATAGGAGAGTCTTATCAATGAAAAGGGAGCTTGAACTCTCATAAACTTTTCATAATTGAACATTTTAGAATGCAATCCAATGTAGTTTCTTTGAGAATAATAATAATAATAATAAATGTAGCACTGTTAAAATAATGACTAATACTCTGTGACCCATGTTGAGAAAGACTTCTGACTCAAGAGCCCTTGCAATCAAATAAAAACCAGCAAATAAAACTGGAGGAAATATGAAAATTTTGTGAAGTTTGAAATAGGTAACCTTTCCTGAAGTAATATTTCATTAAAAATATGAATCTCTGCATAATATAACAAACTTTGTAAAAATTTTTTAGTATTTAATTAAATGAAACTTAAAACATTCAGAAAAAATAGAAGCCAATTTATTAATAGCAAGATTGAAAGGGGCTCAATCAAGGCTTGGGAAATGCATCCATCTATGAATAAGGATGACATCAACATTAGGGCTAAAAATTACAGAATAAGTTGTTAAAGTATGGATAATTAGAAAGAAAGCAACAAAAAGGAAGTTTTTCTAGAAAGAAAATTCTATCATACATTACACCTTATAAATTTTTCATAACTTTTATGCCATATTTTGAATCTTGATTACTTTGACTTGAATTTCAAAACACTAATTAAAATTCCTAAACTTTTTCCTTGGCAAACAATCCTCATGCTATTTGTAGTTATTCCCTCTAACCCCCCCTTCCCCCACAATATACAATGTAATATAACAGAGGAAAAAAAAAGAAGGAAGGTGAGAAGAAAGTAAAAGGCAAGAAGGAAAGTCATGGCCACTGGCAAACAAGGTATCCACATGAACTTGCCTGTTGCTAGAAACGGTTCTGCTTCAATTTCCTGAAAACTTTACACAGCAATTGAATCTTCCTCAAATATGACATGAAATTAGAAATCTGGTATGTGGGTCCCAGATCTTAGATCTCCTATCTGGGGTATAGCCCTACCTTTTCCACCCTCTATCAGACTAGTATTTGCCATACTCTAAGCAACCTGCCTTGATATGTAGTGGAAGGAGGTAATCAAGGCCCAGAAACTTGGAGGCTGCTCTCCAGATGTGAAAGAATAAGATGAACCCCGCAGTCATTCCTACACATAAGGAAAATCAGAACAGAAACCAGAACACCACTACACTGTTTTCATGTAGCTATACGGTATTAGGGGGTATATATTAAGATCTAGAGTTTTATAAATTCAGACCTTCAGGCATAGTGCTTTACAAATCTATGCATCCTGTGAAAATAACAGCAACCACTTGAACTTCCAAATGTCAGCTTTGTAGTTCCATTTCAGGATTTTCAGGCCAAAGAGACTGAGAACTCTATATAGTCAGTGCAAACAGTCTGATGCCAGGAAACCTATTTCAACATAAGTGTTGTGGCTGTAGAAGAGAGGATCCTCCTGAAGATGGTAAAAACCTGAATCCAGTAAAATGAAAAAGGAGAGTCCTGATAGATGCTGGACAAAGATAACTGGCTTTGGCTACCTGTGGCTAAAGTACTCACTCAAGAAAGGAGTATAAGTTAGCATTATAATGGTATTGAATAATATCTAGATCTATGACTAATATCTAGGTATCTAACAAATTCAAATGCAGTTCACTGATACCAAAATTACCATGGCCCCCAGCCACCCCAATACAGCTTCAACTCCATCACACCACCTTGGCAAAGTCTCCTCCTGTTATTGCTGGAAATCACCAAGCGTGTTACACACGTCTCATAAAGAAGTTCATGCGTTTTCTTCTTACTTTTTGACGAGGTGCCTAGCTGCAGCCCAGGCTGCCTGGCCTCCCAGCAGAAATGCTGCATTATTAGGCATAGCTGTTCTGTCCAGATGCTTTCCCAACACTTTAGAAAGTCAAATCTGAGTGTGGTCCCATGCCAAGTGGTTTTAGTGCCTCCCATGCAATCAGAGCTGTTGCTCAGACATTCGCAGCCCCTCTGCTCACTGCCTGATACTCAGATGGCTCTCTGTTCAGTTTTCCACTGGGATATGTGTGGTAGATTGCTTGGAAAACTGGTGCCAACTCTCCACCCATCCCTTCTTTTATTCATGACATTTCCATCAAGAGGTGGAATTAATTTCTCTGTCCTACAAATTTGGGCTGGACTTGCAATTTGGTTTGGCAAACAGAATGTACCACACATGCCTTTCCTACTTTGGCCTCTCTGACTTCTAAAACAATCAGGAGAAAAAGCTAAACAAGCCTGCTCTGAAGAGTGAGAAACCATCTGGGTCAGTCATCCTCATAAGCCCCGATGACAACCAACTCTCGAAAGTACGGACACCTAACTGACCTGCAGCACGCCACAGATGCATGAGGCAACCTAGCCAATATCAGAACCACCGAGCTGGGGTCAGGCTAAATTGCTGATCCACAAAGTCATGAACCAAATAAATGGCTGTTGTTTTAAGCCATTAAGTTTGGGAGTGATTTGTTATACCATAATGAATAATTAACACAATATGTTATCCATGACAAATGGTCCATATAGCAGTTAACTCTGATCAGTCTACTCTCTACATAGCAGAAACTTTTGGACTTCTTGTGATATATCATATTGCATTAACATATTACAACATGCTATAATATTATAATACTACAGTGTGTTATACCATTATCCTATGGTATGACATTGTATGGAATTATATTACACTACATTACATCATTAGTGTCCTTTCTTTCAGAGTGTAGCAATATTCCAGGGCAACTATGGTGAGAGGGACCGGGAAGGAGAGCATTAGAGTCAGACTTACACTCTGCTGGAACACTGCTCATTCTAGCAGCCACAGGTTACTTCTCAGTCTGCCCTGCCCTGCTATCCTTCATCCTCTCACACGAATTTCCCAGAGTTCTTCAGCCTCGCTTTCAAACAGTTTCCAGTTCTATCAGATGTACCTGTTTTGTACTTCAAGAAACTTTTAGAAAATGCAGTTAAAAGATGTTTATTTTGCATGAAATTTGAAATGCATAGTCTTTTCATTAAATACATCTTCCATGAATTTTCTGAAAGTCTTTTGCAAGTATGAATTTCAATTTTCTTCATTAAAATATATATTTTAAAAAATTATAGATTTATTTGAGAGGGAAAGGGAGAGGGAGAGAGACAGAGAGAGAGAGAGAGAGAGAGGAGAGGGAAAGGGAGAAAACAAAGGTGCTCCCACCCACTGGGAGAGAGAAAGAATATTCCCACCCACTGGTTTCCTCCCCAAATACCCACATCAGCTGGGATTGCTAGGGATGAAAACAAAGCAGGAACACGATGCAAATCTTCCATGTGGGAGGCAGGAGTCCAACTTCTTGAGCCATCACAGTTGACCCCCAGGGTCTGTATCAGCAGGAAAATGGAGTCAAGAGCTAGATATCATTAACACCAGGTATTCCAAGGAAAAATGTGGGTGTCCTAATGGGTAGTTCAAATGCCTTAAGCTTATCTTTAAGTTGCACTTTCCAAGAACTTTGAAATACCCTGATTGATCTATTACTTAGGATGCATTCACATGCAAGCCACCTAGATTGACCATGTTAAATGTTGAGTAAATATATTTCCTCACATATCAAGAAATTCAAATGTGTATATCTTAGTTCAATGCATAGTTCAGTGGTTTCATATCAACACCAAGAATTCAACTTCCTGCTTAACTATTTTTAACTTATTATCTTTTCCTTCAGAATATCTCTCTCTTGGGCAGAAAGTGGGTGCCAAAATTGTGGATAGCAGATATAGGCATTAAAACATCTCTTCCTACATGTGTATTTTTAAGAGCCTGAAAACCTTTCCCAGAAATCTATCAGCACATTGCTCTCATGTATTGTTAGCTACAATTGTGTCACATTCCCATGTCTAAAGGAGTCATGAAATCAGGAATACATAGTTACGATTGACTCAAATCAATCAAAATACCTGACCCCTGTGTAGGAATGAGTTCAAACCAGAGATCCTATGTAAGTTGGCGTATTTATTTGGCAATGCACATATTTTTCATGGCTTCTCCTATTTTCATGACAAAGGTCTTTCAGTGAAAATTTTTTCTGCAAGCTTATGTGTCAATTGAACAATCCTATTATGTGAGTATTTAGCTAAGCAGTATTGGATATGTGATTAAAATTAGAAACATCCAGTTTTACTTCCTGGTTCTATTCTTTAACCATGCTCAAATTTGATCCCTGTACAGACAGCAACAACAACATCTGGGAATTTCTTTAGGTTCCACCACATATTAGTATATCAGAAAATCTGGGAGGGGGGCCCAGTCATGTACACCTTAACAAATCTTCAGGTCATTCAAATACACTTTGGAGTTTGAGAATCACTGTACTATATATTAGCTGTATGGCTTTGGGCAAAATAGATAGTATTGTAGTCTTTAAAGTGGGATAAAACATCTATCTTATAGTATTATTATTAAACTTAAATAACGATAAATGTAAAATACGTATTTCAACACTAGGCATATGTAAACAAACATGTTTACACGTTAGTGTAGCTTTCTATACATAAAGCAACATATCCATTCTTACTTTAAGAGATCTGTATGCAGCTATAAAGAAAGCATATGTATAAATATATATTAATATATGTACGTCTATTATTTTTATTTATTGGATTTATTGGCTTGAGTTTATTTTATAACTTTTATTAGTTTGATATTGATTTCTATTCTTATTAAGTTGACATATTACAGTTTGAAAAGAAATTAATGTTAACAAATTTATAAAATATTTGTAGTTTCCTGACTACAAATCTACCATATGACCCAGCCATTCCACTCTTGGGGAATTTACCCAAACAAAATGAAATCAGTATATGAAAGAATTATCTGTACTCCCACACTTATTATAACTCCATTCACAATAGCTAAGATATGGAATCAACCTAGATGTCCATCAACTGATGACTGGATAAAGAAAATGTGGTATATGCACACTGTGGAATACTACTCAGCTATAAAAAAGAATGAAATCTTCCTTTTGCAACAAAATGGATGCAACTAGAAGCCATTATACCTAATGAAATAAGCCAGTCCCAAAAAGACAAATACCATTTGTTTTCCCTGTTCTGTGGTAATTAATAGAGCCTGAAAATTTAGTATTTATGAAAGAAACTGACTTTGAGATTCAATGATTTTTACACCCCTTTTCTCTGCTATTGAAGAGCAATATTTTTTTTCATCTTACTATTTGTTGAATTCTTTACTTAGTGTAGGATTAATATTTTATCTGGCCTGACCAATTCAGTGTGTAAGTGCATTGTATCAGATGCTGTCTAGGCTCCATTAGAATCTTCTCTCTGATTTAGAATTTCCCATTATTTCACAAGTCAGTCCCAGGCCCCATGGAAGATGTTGTATCAGGGATTTAAAAAGAGAAGTATAACTTTCAGGGGTCTTCCAAAAGTTCATGGAAAATATACTATGAGAAAATATATATGCATTTCAAATTTTTAGACTTTTAATTTCATTTTCCCATGAACTTTTCAAAGTATCCTCATATGCTTATTTTATTATATAGTAAAATATCAAACTTCCTACCACATGTTACTAGGTGTAGAAATTAAATTGTTGTAATCATAAAATATACTCTGTTACATTTGTGAATCCTTTCTATTGAAGAAGTGGTGGACCACCCTTCCTCTGTTCATTCTGAATATTCATTGTCAGAGTGATATTTTAATGTAATTTTCCTTTAAAATTAGGAGGAATTCTTATACAACTCCATAATACAGAGAAAGGTATTATTAGGAAAATTTGGTGAAAAAATGTTGAAAGTTCATTTGAGAATATGCAACATCATGATAAGAACTTTAATCTATTTGCACTGGGTCTACACTCTCCATGAATCTGGAATTTTAGCCCTAGTAAATCATTCTCTTCTCACTTATTGTGTTAGTTACAGTCCCACAAATTCAGACTGAATGCAAGAGACTACTGGGGATGTTAGAGGTGTCCCAATATGAAAATTAAGGGAGAGAAGTAAGATTTGATTGAGCTCATGTTCTCCAAAGATGAAATATCTCCAAATGATATCCAACTTAAAAATAGCTTTAATCCAGAAGAGATCAAGGCATTTCTAACTAACTGATAGATGAGATGACATTGCATTACATGGTTATGTACCCTAGTAGAGAAAAAAAAAAAAACTGTTAACAAAGATCAAAGATTTTAAGCATTAATTGTGGTCTAGGAGTAGCAAATGTTAAAGTGTCAGTAGGAAGAAAGAGCATTTGAGCTCCACAAGGGCAAAGCTGATTGTCTTCTGTTTACTGCGGTGAATTCCAAGTCTACAGTGGTGCCTAAGACATGGGAGCCTCAGAGCAAATATTTACAAGAGGAAGAAAGGAAGAATTACATGAGAAATGGCACAGGATTCCTAGTAGCCTCACTTTGTTAGGAAGTTAAAAATTAATTAATTAAAAAAAGAATACTTCCAAAACTATAATAGACTTAACAAGAACAAATTATCAATATATCCAGGGGCCGGCACCATGGCTCAGTAGGTTAATCCTCCATCTGCAGCACCAGCACCCCATATGGGATAGTCCTGGCTGCCCCTCTTCCAATCCAGCTCTCTGCTATGGCCTGGGAAAGAACTAGAAGATGGCCCAAGTCCTTGGGTCCCTGCACCCGAGAGTGGGAGACAGGGAACAAGCACCTAGCTCCTGGCTTCGGATCAGTGCAGCTCTGGCAGTTGCGGCCATCTGCGGAGTGAACCAATGGAAGAAAGACCTCTCTCTCTGTCTCTCCCTTTCACTGTCTGTAACTCTACCTCTCAAATAAATAAATAAAATCTTAAAAAAATATATCCAGTAGGAAAAACCAATATTATAAGAAGATTCATGGAAGTTTAAATGTGTATGTAGTAATATTTCTGGATAGAAAAAATAAAATTAACTTTTCACTCTGAAATGTAGGATTTCATACCAGACCAAATATAATTGGTCTATGAATACTCAAAGTTTCAGAAGTTAAGATTTTTATTCCACTAAGGCCACATTCACTAAATTAGAACATTAGCATGTTTCCCTTATCAGGTTAATTATTTAAAGTAGTGTAAGTAAAGGTATTCAAATGAGAGAGGAGCCATATTTGGTTAGAGTACATAGATAACAGAAAGAAACAAAAAGTTTCTGATATCTGAGCATTCAAAATAACCTCACTAGAAAGATCTCAGGGGACACTGGACTTCAAATGCCCAGGGTTGAAACTCAGCTCCAGGATCTCCTGGCCCCATGACCAGGTACAAGTTTGTGACATCTCTGCACCTTGCTTTCTTATTTGTAAAGTGGGAATAATAGTAAGAGTTCCTTGTCACCAGGTTATTGTTAGAATGAGATGAGATTGCCCATCTAAAGGATGAAGTGGATGTCTGGCACAGGCAAGCAGAGGCGTGATGCAGGAAGTGGGGTAGAAGGACTTTGGTGGTATCTGAGAGCACAGGCAGTTAAGTTCACCCAATGAACCTCAATTTCCTAGTCTATAATAATGACCATGTTGGAACAGATCACACATGCTTCATTCCATGCAGTACGTGCCTGTGTTAGTGTGTTAGTCCACTTTTTGTTACTTTAAAATTCATGAGAGGATATTCTTGGGAAATTCTAGGAGGTCACTTACAACTCAGTACTGGGAAGCCCCATAGTTCAGTGTTTGGTAGAAGAATGACCACACAGTGATCCAGGAAGCAAAGAGAAAATATAGGCCAAAGCTGAACTCAAATAGTCAATTCTCTCATGAGAACTCCCTCCAAAGGCAGACCCCCAATAACCTAAACATGTCCCACCAGCCTCACCTCTCAGACGCCATAAGTAGATCAAATCTCTCTCCCTAACTGGTCAATTGTTGGTATGTTGGTATTAAGACATTAGAGTTTAAACAGCTGCTTGAGTTTTGGGAAGACTAGTCCTACTAGATCCATAATAGTCAGCTTTTTGCTATTTTAACTAAAATATGAGAGCAACTACTTATAATGAAAGTTTTATGTCAGCTCATGGCTTTGGGAGGTTCATATTCTGATATGATATCACATGACCCTATTGGTGTGTGTTTTTTGTTGTTTGTTTGTTTTGACAGGCAGAGTTAGACAGTGAGAGAGAGAGACAGAGAGAAAGGTCTTTCTTCCATTGGTTCACCCCACAAATGGCTGCTACGTCCAGTGCTGCGCTGATCCGAAGCCAGGAGCCAGGTGCCTCCTCCTGGTCTCCCATGTGGGTGCAGGGCCCAAGCACTTGGTCCATCTTCCACTGCCTTCCCGGGCCACAGCAGAGAGCTGTATTGGAAGTGGAGCAGCAAGGACTAGAACCTGGTGTCTATGAGATGTCAGCACTGCAGGCAGAGGATTAGTCAAGCGAGCCACAGTGCCAGCCGACCGTATTGGTTTTGCACCTGATAAAGGTGGTGGATGGTGGAACATATGTGGAGGAAAGATCATGTAATATGTCAGGAAGCAGAAATAGTGATTAGACCAAATTCAGTTCAAATAATCAAACATCTTTTGAGAACTACCTTCCAAGGGTACACCTCAGGATCTCCCACTTGGCCCATCACCAAGATGCAATAACTGGATCAAGTTTCCACTCTTGATCCCTCAAATATTAACATTAGTCCACCAACTGTTGACGTAACATTTTGGGGTTTAAGCATCTGCATGAGTTGAAGAAATGAACCATAATCAAACCATAGCATTGCTCTACTCAATAATGGGTTTTAAAATATGCTACCTCAAAATATAACATCTTGGAATTCGAGAAGCAACAGAAGCAGGAATGTCACCCTTTATCTTCCCTCTGCCCTTGTCTCCAGAAGAAATTCATAAGATTTATTTCACAGGTGCCACCCAAAGCCCGGAGGAAAGTAATATCCTTGCCTCTGAAGACTCAAGGACACAGAAGACTTTGAATAAAAATGCCTATCTAAGTGCCCTCAAGTTCATCACCGTTAGATCACACCCTCTTGTCCTCCAGTCATATTTAGCCATAACTGTTCTTCAGCAAACCCAAGTGCAGAAATACACAAGCATATCTGTTTCTTCCAGTCTTCATTTCCTCATGGAGGCTCCCATGCCTTGTGCAATTAAATTAAATGTATTTTTGTATGCTTTTCTCTTGTTACATTATGAGTGCCTCAGCCATGAATTTAACAACAGGTAAGAAAAAGAAATCTTTTCCTCTTCTACATTAATAATATCAGATCCAATATTACGATCTGATTATGTTTCCCAAACTTGATGTGTCAGAAACTTAATCCCTAATGTAACTGTGTAGAGAATAGGTAATAATAGGTAATAACTTAATAATAGGTAATGAATCTTTCTATCATGAAAGTGAATTATCTTGAGAGTGTGTTTGTTAAAAAAGTGAATTCGGCCTGCTGTCTTTCCTGCGTACTCTTCTGATCTTTCACTTCTGGCTTTGGCTGACACAGCAAGAAGGCTACTAAGATGCCAGCACCACGCTGTTGGCCTTCTAGCCATGTGTTTGACTGCCACATTTTGGACAAGGATGTCATGCAACATTATTAGATTTCTTAATTTTTAATATGAATTGCTCACAGACCTTTCTGTGAGACTGTTAATTTTGTAATACACACGTAAGCTCATTAATTATGATTAATTTAATTTCTTTGGTCTTGGACCATCGTTCTAACTGTGTGATTGCATCTGTTTTTCATGTGTTGGATAACACAGAGGGCTGAGGTGGAGTCCAGTGATTGACCACAAAACACCTCCTTCTAGTGAGACTATAAACATAGACCAATTGTTTGAATACTATCTGATAAACTTTAAAGTTGTCTAGCTGATCGTCATTCTCAAAATTATTCAGCGCAAAGTTACATTTAATTCTTTGGACAGCGAATTTAAGTTAGTAGGAATGCTGGTCCAAGACCACAGAAATAAAATAGTTATTCCTTGGTATCCACAAGGGATTGGTTACAAGACCCCATGCAGATACCAAAATCCACAGATACCCATGTCCCTTATACAAAAAATGGCATAGTATTTATGTATAACCTACATACATCCTTCTACATACCTTAAGTCATATCCAGATCATAATATGTAAAAAAAGTCAATGTTATATAGATAATTATAATACCATATTGCTTAGGGATAAATGACAAGGAACAAAAGTTTGTACATGTTTAGCATGGGTGCAATTATATTTTAATATTTTTTAACCAGAGTTGATCCAATCCTTGGAGGCTGAATGCAAGGATATGGAAGGCCCACTGTATAAGATTAGTGCCCTTCAAGAATTTCCAGCTGATCTGGCCACTTGGCTTCAAGACCAAACCTGCCTGGCCCCACATATCTAGAGGTCTACTTCCCAGATAACCTGTCTCTCAGCTCCTACACCTCATGTGTGCAAGACCCACTCATGGAAATACTGCTCCTCTGACCTCGGTGAAGCACCCAGGCCAGGCGGAAGCCAGTAATTCTTTCTGGGTCTCCTTGATTGTGTGAGGAGGCAGATCAGCTAATAGGCAGTTGGGTTGATCTCAGCAGGAATGAGGAAAGGGGAGTCCCTTTAAGAGGGTGCAAAATGCTTGCTTCTCCCCCCCAACTACCTTTAGGAAGACAAAATTACCAATAGCACTCCCTTGTAGTTTCAGTTTTATCGTGAGAATATTGAAGAAATAGTGATTCCACCTTCTGAGTTCTCAATTTACCATAAAAACAGATCTCTGATGGCTTTCTTTATCATATCATGAGCCTGTTAGATGAGTTTTGTTCCCATCAGCTAACTGATTATTAGCTGCTGTTAAGTGTTTTGTTTTGTTTTGTTTTTTTCAAAAGTGTGCTTAAAAGACTGGACCTTCCTAGTTGCTTGGGTCTGCCTCTGTTGGAGCCCCTTCCTGATCGTTATGGCAGGAGGTTTCTGACTTAGGCAGTGTGGAAATTCCTCTTTCGGGAGAGACAAAGCAGTGAGGTCGGTGTTCTGCTGCCTGCCATTTCACCCTTAACAGGAAATGGCAGAGACTCAAGTCCTTGAGCCATTGCTTCCTGCCTTCCAGGGTCTGCAGTAGCAGGAAGGTGAATTGGAAACAGAACTGGAATTCAAACCAGGCACTCTGATGTGGGACAGAGGCATCCCAAATAGTAGCTTAACTCACTGTACCACAACGCCTGCCCCTGTTCATATCCTTCGTGGGCTCTGGATATAGGACAGGACTTCTCTGGAATGAGCATCCTATGACCTACATTTGATATCCACATCTCTTCTCACTATTGTTACCAGAGAAGCAAGGATTCTTGTCTTTGCACAAGAAAGAATTCAGGTTTGAGACAGAGAGTAAGTGGAAAGCAAAATAGCAAAATAAGGTAGGGACATTCATAAGAACAGATGGGTACCTCTCCTGACAGAACCTGAGAGAGAGTGCCCAGTCACTCAGACTGGGGGAGAGCAAGGTTACATGGTTGAGTGCAGAGAATACACCTGGGCAGGCCAGGCAGGCGGCACAGCAGAGGCAGAGGGCTGGGCACAAAGTCTGGTTGAGGCTGGGGGTTTTTAAGGGGATGGGCCTTGCCTTCCCGCCTCTTCTCCTCCAGGAACAAAAGACTTTTTGGATACAAATACAAAAAATTACTTTCTGAGTTTTCTCCCTGAAGTTATCAGACAGGGGGAAGCCTGGCTGGCATTGCTCTGCCTTAGAGGAGCCTTAGAGGAAGGATGGTTATCGGGTAGAAGGGGCAGGGTGTTTGAAGTGCAGATACTGGGCTGCACCTGGAAGGTTATCGGGATGACTGAGATGCGGATGCTGGACCTAGATGTCAACCCCTAGGCCTTTGTCACACACACATAAGCTCATTTCTGACTTCCTACCTAACATTATGTTTCTTCTTGATGTCCCAAGCATAAAAACTTGCTGTTATGCGTCCTCATTCTTTTCCTGAAAGTTTGCTCATTTTATGTTTTCACAATGGGTTTATTCATATTTTTTTAAAATCCCAGCTTTTTTTTTTTTTTTTTTTTTTTTTTTTAAACAGGCAGAGTGGACAGTGAGAGAGAGAAACAGAGAGAAAGGTCTTCCTTTGCCGTTGGTTCACCCTCCAATGGCCGCTGCAGCCGGCGCGCTGCGGCCGGTGCACCGCGCTGATCCAATGGCAGGAGCCAGGAGCCAGGTGCTTTTCCTGGTCTCCCATGGGGTGCAGGGCCCAAGCACCTGGGCCATCCTCCACTGCACTCCCTGGCCACAGCAGAGAGCTGGCCTGGAAGAGGGGCAACCGGGACAGAATCCGGCGCCCCAACCGGGACTAGAACCCGGTGTGCCGGCGCTGCTAGGCGGAGGATTAGCCTAGTGAGCCACGGCAACGGCCTAAATCCCAGCTTTTTAAGACATGGCTATACCTGTGCAGAGAATTAAACCTCAGCTGAGAATTTGTCATGCAACCCAAGCAGGTGCAAAAGAAGAAAAATCTAAGTGGTAAAATCAAAGAAGCCAGAGAACACTGGAACTTGGGTGCACTGGAGGGAGTCCTTTCAGAAGTGAGATGTCCCATAAACTTGGACAAGGTCTGCCTTACCATGCTGGCTTGATTTCAAGCCTCTCCAATCAAGATTTGCATTGCCAGGCATTTCCCCCTTCCACCTTACTCCTACCTGAACTATCAGGCTTGCCCCCAACCCACCAAGGAGGCAGATTTGAGACATAGTCTCCTGCATCCTGTGAAGATAATAATAATAAAGCCTTTAGCTCCTCACAGGAAGGACTGGCTTCACAGACAAGACTGAGATGTGCAGGCAAGGACCCCATAACACTGTCAGGCAGTGAGAGTTAGTTTATGACCATGCTGCAGGGAAGGAAGGCAGGAGGTCGGTGTGACCTTATTGCTTCTGTGTTTTCCTCCATGGCCACAGTGCCATATTTGGGAGTGTTGTGTCCTGAGTCCCAGCAGCCGTGTATTTGGAGCTGAAATGGGTGCAAGGGGTCCATGGGGAGATCTCTGTGCTTAACGTGCACTATTAACCCCTCACCCAGACTCAGTTCCCACTATGATAATCTAGCATTAAAACAAGACTTAATTTCACAAATTCAGTTGAACAATTTCACAGAAATCAGTGTAGCCAGTTATTTTGCCCATATATATGAAAAAATAGACAAATTTATAGGAAAATTTTTCAAATGACTTAATCTTATAAACTGGTTGTTTTGACAACCTGTACACACAGCTCCTGTTGTATAAACACCTCAACTTTTTTTTACTAAAATGTAGCAAATGAATACGCGTGCATTTCCAAATTTCTTACACCCAAATTAACTCATGTTTAAATTCCATTTTCCATGTACCCAAAGAATGTTTCCCTAGATTTTAATTTGTACAGCTCAGGCCACATTTTAAAAATATTTTTATGAGCTGGTGGATTAAATATCATTGATAGAAAATCTGTTCTTTAGTCACATTCTCTAAGATACTATATATGTATTTTTTAAATAGTACCTGAGAAGTAAAATGGAATGTTACATTTATTTCTTTTGTCAAAGAGAAATGATTTGGTAAACAGTATTATCATGAGAGCAACTAGTTTTTTTTTTATGCTTATCATAGTTTCTTTGTGTTCAGTTTAAATGTCACACATCAGCATCTATAGGTGGGCTATTGTCAGTGACCTTTGTATTATGTTGAAAAAGCATCAGGGATTTTTTTTTTCTCTGCATTTTCAAAGAAATGGGGAAAAGACTTAAACTCCCACTCTTTCACTTCCAGAAACATTTGCAATCAGAGCTCTGCCTTCCTCAAACAATGCTATGCAGAATTCCATGGATTCCTTCAGCTAATACCCAAAGGCATGTGGAGGGTAAGCTCTTATTAGGTTTTGCGTCTTCCTCTACAGAAAGTGGGGAACTTAGCCCAGGGGACTCTGGACTTACATTACTACAATAGAAGCATTTGTGCTTGAACATAAACTTGTATGATCAAGTGTTACATGCACACACACATCTGCATACACACATTATATTTATATATAATTGTTTATAATATAATAATGTATAATAATTCATATAGTATAAAATAATTTCCCCTGTATTGTAATGTGAAGGTAGAAAATGTTAGCTAATTAGATGATAATGACTCAAACTGGTGCTTATGTTTTGGATAACTTGCTTAACAGGGTTAGCATTTAACTGGTCAGCTTTGAAGTTAACAAACAGCCTTTAAGATGTTTCAGGGGAGTTCTCAGGTTTTTTTTCTTTTTTTTTTTTTTTTGCAGCTATTGTTCTAATCTTGCTGGTTACAGACTCAACAACAGCAACAACAAAATAAGGGCTGAGATAGGATTTACATCATGAGGGCTATTTTTGTTAGTGAGAGTAGTGAAACCTTTTCTTCAAATAAATCAATAAAAGGGATGATCTTGTGAGAAAGTCGAAATCTTGTGGGAAAATCTAAATCTTCAATTCCTCTCCTCTCCAGCCCTGAGATTTCTATTGTCATCTTCTTTCCCTCAAAGGCTTCAATGCAAATTTTTTCTTTCCCAAGCATTTGCCTTGTGCTTGCTCACAGCATCTCAGTCCCCTCTCAAAGGATTCATTGGATACTGAGCCAACTGTCTACGAGATTCATTATTCTGGACTTTGTGGGGTTAACACCCAAATCCTCTCCCCTGGCAGTACAAGTCAGAGGAGGAGTGGAAGGAAAAATGACATGAAAATTCCTAACGGTATTGTCTATAGAAAAGAGGGCAATAATTAAGAGAGAATGTGAGAGGGGAGAGAACATTCTCACACTATAATGGTCTCCTGCTGTTGAAAGAATGCCAAGGCAGAGCCAGCCCCATTTATGGAAAATAAATGTCATGGTGAGGGAGGTTAAGACATTTACTTTCAAATCAGAGGAGCTAGTCCCTTGGTAAAGACCTGCTATTCCAAATCATCAAAGCTGATTAAATCACTTTATCCAGTAGATGTTCATACAGAAAGGGGACACTTACTACATCACTAAGAGCCTGCAGAGTTAAAGGACTTGCATAAATAAATTAATTACTTAGTGCTCATGTTTTATGCTCGTTAAGAGATATGCGTACAAAGCACAGTTTTAACCAAGTCCTCACTAGGCTGTTCTCTGAGTGAGTCCAACCGCTTACTACCAGTGCATATTTTGCAAGTATAGGAGCTCTCGAAGAGCAACACCCTTTCATCTATGAAGTGAGAAACCAATGACTCCTGGGGTAGAAACTGAAGGTAAATAGTCTTGATAGTGCTAGTGGGGAGGCAATACCTATAGTGAAAATATTTTTGGGCAAGCTGGGCGTTTTGATACCCTCCAATCACACTCACAGAACCGATGCCAGTGCTATAATTCACAGGATAAATCACAAAGGAATTGCAATTTCCTTTGTCGTTTCAAATGTTTGAAATGAAATCTGACTGTGATGCATTTAATTAAGTGTTTTGGCCATCCATGGAATGACACATCAATTTATTGCTTAAAGCTGAAATATTAATACAGATAAGATTTTTCACATAAATCATGCACATGCTTTATTGTCATTTCAGAGAATCATAGCATCACTAGTTCTACACTTCTGTGACATTTCATAATCAGATTCACCATAAACAAAGTTGAAAGCGACATAGAGACAACAAATACTTGGAAGTGCCTATTATGTACGGAGAGTACATTGGCTGTCAGTAGACACATAAATATGACCAAGATACCTTCAAGATATTTGTAACCCAAGGAAAAAGAAAATTGCCGCTATTATTATCAAAAACAAAGGAAATGCAGTAAATCCAATAGAAAGAAATTCTGTAAGAACCCAGAAGGGACCAATAAATTCTAGGAAAGAGAATCATAGACAGTTTCATGGAGAGGAATGTGGTTGCCAAGAACATGCCCAAATCAGGATCATAACTCTCCTCTATTTAAAATCTCCAGCGGCTTCCATATCACCAGAGGAAAATTGAAAACCATCCCAGTAACCTACAAGGTCTTCCGTTAACCTCTGAGCAGAATTCCTACCACTCTTCTCTTACTCAGTCCAGCCTTCTTGACCTCCTCACTTCACCTGTACTGTGCCTCTGATACAGGTGCTATGTATCCTCAGGACCTGCTCTCCCTCGGTCTCCTAGCCTCTCTTCCTTGGCTTAAGTTTTTTGGCCCTGCTTTTGTAATTGCCAGTCAACCTCTTACTAAAATTAGCTTGCTGAATTGAGGAAGTGATGCAGCTGGCCCTACAGGGTCTCTGATCACAAGACTCATGTGGTCATTGATCTTCCCTGTAGATACCAATCTTAATGTTCTGTCTTGTCTTGAGGGGTTTATTTTTTAGGATCCCCAGACTCCAAGGGAGCAGTAACTACCAAAGTGCAAAGCTCACTTTGCCATCATCAAAATTCCCTAAATAGGCTATTACTGACCAATCAAAGGAGGACTCAGAGCACTGCACTGCAGACCAACAAAGGGACATGGGGCTGAACACAAAACTCTTAGCCATCAGTCTACAAGAACATTTATCCCCAATCCCCTGGGAGCCTGGGAATCAAGTCATAGCTGTCTGGTTCTTGCTCTGTGCTTTGCAATAAATACATTCTTCTGCCACGCCACTGTCAGTTTTGGGGAGTTCTGTAACAATTCTTCCAACCAATTTTGGAGTTCTACAAAACTAGTAAAACATGCCAGGCTGTTGAGGTTGATTTGTTCTGAGAGGAGGAGCGTGGTGGGGGCAAGAGGCACGGAGTCACCATACAGACCCCGGGAGTCGGATGAAAGCAGGCCAGAGGCGAGCAGCCTGTAGACTCATTTATTTCAGTCGCTACAGCAGCTTATATAGCCAAGGCAGCCAATCTGGTCAAGGGGTGGTCTATGCCCTAACCAATCACAGCCTGTTGCCAGGCAGTTTCCAAAACCATCCAATCACAGCCTGTTGTTAGTCAGGTTCTGTTGCCATGTGGTTTCTGAAGCCATCCAATCACAGACTGTTGCCAGGTAGTTTCTGTTGCCAGGGGCCATCTTGGCATGGCCTTCTCATTCCATCACACCAGGCACACTATTGCCTCAGGGCCTTGACATTTGCTGTTCCCTCTGCCTGAAACTCTCTTCCCCCAGATATCCTCCAAGTTTGCTCCATCACATACTCAAATGTGCTCCTCAGCAAGATCTTTTTTGGACAACATTTTTGAAACTAGAATTTGTCACCTCCCTGACCCAACACTTCCAAATCACTTTTTTCATTTTGTTACTAATTGCCATACTCGAAACACTTTACATTTCTACTTATTCTTCGCTCCCACAATTAGAATGTAAACCTTATAGGGGCAAAAATTTTTATATGGTTTGTTTAACTAGATATTGCCTGGTACATGTTCTTAACTGAATGAATGGATGGATAGATAAATGAGTGAGTGGATAAATGGGCAAATGAGTGGGTATATTTCTTAAACATCTCAGACTCCTTCTTTCCATATTTTAAAAGAGAGATTTAATTATAGAAGCTCTAACTCTCTAGCCAGGTATATAATACTTCATGTCTATAAAATTTTTCTTTAAATCACTAGACTATTTCTAAGTGACACTGTTTTTCCATACTATTGAATCAAGCCAGAATTGGAGCTGTCTAATTTAAGCAAATTATTGACTTTTTCCTTCTTTTTTTTCTTTTCTATATTTTCTTTTTTTTGTTTAATAAATATAAATTTACAAAGTACAGTTTATGGATTACATCGGCTTCCCCCCCCATAATTTCCCTCCCACTCGCACCCCTCCATTCTCCCACTCCCTCTCCCATTCCATTCACATCAAGATTCATTTTCTTTTTTTTTTTTTACTTTTTTTTTTGACAGGCAGAGTGGACAGTGAGAGAGAGAGACAGAGAAACACGTCTTCCTTTGCCGTTGGTTCACCCTCCAATGGCCACTGCGGCCAGCATGCTGTGGCCGGCGCACGGCACTGATCCATTGGCAGGAGCCAGGTACTTACCTTGGTCTCCCATGGGGTACAGGGCCCAAGCACTTGGGCCATCCTCCACTGCATTCCCGGGCCACAGCAGAGAGCTGGCCTGGAAGAGGGGCAACCGGGACAGAATCTGGTGCCCCGACCAGGACTAGAACCCGGTGTGCCGGCGCCGCAAGGCGGAGGATTACCCTAGTGAACCACAGTGCCAACCAAGATTCATTTTCAATTATCTTTATATACAGAAGATTGATTCAGTATATATTAAGTAAAGATTTCATCAGTTTGCACCAACACAGAAACGCAAAGTGTAAAAATACTGTTTCAGTAATAGTTACAGCATTATTTCACATTGGACAACACATTAAGGACAGATCCCACATGAGAAGTAAGTACACAGTGACTCCTGTTGTTGACTTAACAATTTGGCACTCTTGTTTATGGCGTCAGTAATCTCCCTAGGCTCTAGTCATGAGTTGCCAAGGCTATGGAAGCCTTTAGAGTTCACTGACTTCGATCTTATTGACAAGGTCATAGTAAAAGTGGAAGTTCTCTCCTCCCTTCAGAGAAAGGTGCCTCCTTCTTTGATGGTCCCGTTCTTTCCACTGGGATCTCACTCAGAGATTTTTTTTTTTTTTTTTGGCCAGAGAGTTTGGCTTTCCATGCCTAAAATACTCACATGGTCTCTTCATCCAGATCCGAATACCTTAAGGGCTGATTCTGAGGCCAGAGTGTTATTTAGGACATCTGTCATTCTATGACTCTGCTGTGTATCCCACTTCCCATGTTTTGATCGTTCTCTCCCTTTTTGATTCTATCAGTATTAGCAGACTAGTGATCCCTTTGACTCTTAGACCTATCAGTGTGATCAATTGTGAACTGAAGTTGATCACTTGGACTAGTGAGATGGCATTGGTACATGTCACCTTGATGGGATTGTATTGGAATCCCCTGGCACATTTCTAACTCCACCAATTGGGGCAAGTCCATTTGAGCATGTCCCAAATTGTACATCTCCTCCCTCTCTTATTCCCACTCTTATATTTAACAGGGATCACTTTTCAGTTAAAATTTAAACGCCTAAGAATAATTGTGTGTTAATTACAGAGTTCAAACAATGGTACTAGAACAAAAAAAATGCTAAAATGGATAAAGTATTACATAGTACATCAACCATCAGGATAAGAGCTGATCAAGTCACTGTTTCTCATAGTGTCCATTTCACTTCAACAAGTTTCCCCTTTGGTGCTCAGTTAGTTTTTGCTGATCAGGGAGAACATATGATATTTGTCCCTTTGAGACTGGCTTAATTCACTCAGCATGATGTTTTCCAGATTCCTCCATCTTGCTGCAAATGACCGGGTTTCATTGTTTCTGACTGCTGTATAGTATTCTATAGAGTATATGTCCCATAATTTCTTTATCCAGTCTACTGTTGATGGGCATTTGGATTGGTTCCAGGTCTTAGCTATTGTGAATTGAGCTGCAATAAACATTAGTGTGCAGACAGCTTTTTTGTTTGCCAATTTAATTTCCTTTGGGTAAATTCCAAGGAGTGGGATGGCTGGGTTGAATGGTAGGGTTATATTCAGGTTTCTGAGGAATCTCCAGACTGATTTCCATAGTGGCTTAACCAGTTTGCATTCCCACCAACAGTGGGTTAGTGTCCCTTCCCCCCCCCCCCGCATCCTCTCCAGCATCTATTGTTGGTAGATTTCTGAATGTGAACCATTCTAACTGGGGTGAGGTGAAACATCATTGTGGTTTTGATTTGCATTTCCCTGATGGTTAGTGATCTTGAGCATTTTTTCATGTGTCTGTTGGCCATTTGGATTTCCTCTTTTGAAAGATGTCTATTGAGGTGCTTGGCCTATCTCTTAAGTGGGTTGTTTGTTTTGATCTTGTGGAGTTTCTTGATTTCTTTGTAGATTCTGGTTATCAACCCTTTATCTGTTGCATAGTTTGCAAATATTTTTTCCCATTCTGTCAGTTGCCTCTTCACTTTCCTGACTGTATCTTTTGAAGTACAGAAACTTTTCAATTTGATGCAATAACAAATGTTAATTTTGGCTTTGACTGCCTGTGCTTCTGGGGTCTTTCCCAAGAAGTCTTTGCAAGTACCTATATCTTGCAAGGTTTCTCCAATGCTCTCTAATAATTTGATGGTGTTGGGTCGTAGATTTAAGTCTTTAATCCATGTTGAGTGGATTTTTTTGTAAGGTGAAAGGTAGTGGTCTTGCTTCATGACTCTGCACATGGAAATCCAATTTTCCCAGCACCATTTATTGAATAGACCATCCTTACTCCAGAGATTGATTTTGGATCCTTGATCAAATATAAGTTGGCTGTAGATGTTTGGATTGATTTCTGGTGTTTCTATTCTGTTCCATTGGTCTATTCATCTGTTTCTGTACCAGTACCATGCTGTTTTGCCAACAACTGCCCTGTAGTATGTCCTGAAATCTGGTATTGTGATGCCTCCGGCTTTGTTTTTGTTGTACAAGATTGCTTTAGCTATTTGAGGTCTCCTGTGTCTCCTTATGAATTTCAGCATCATTTTTTCCAGATCTGAGAGGAAGGTCTTTGGTATCTTGATTTGTATTGCATTGAATGTATAAATTGCTTTTGGGAGAATGGACATTTTGATGATTTGATTCTTCCAATCCATGAGCATGGAAGATTTTTTCCATTTTTTGGTATCCTCTTTTATTTCTTTCTTTAAGATTTTGTAATTTTCATCATAGAATTTTTAATGTCCTTGGTTAAGTTTATTCCAAGGTATTTGATTGTTTTTGTAGCTATTGTGGATGGGATTGATCTTAGAAGTTCTTTCTCAGCCTTGGCATTGCCTGGGTATACAAAGGCCTTTGATTTTTGTGCATTGATTTTATATCCTGCTACTTTGCCAAACTCTTCTGTGAGTTCCAATAGTCTCTTAGTAGAGTTCTTTGGATCCCCTAAATAATCATATCATCTGCAAAGAGGGACTGTTTGCCTTCTTCCTTCCCAATTTGTATCCCTTTAATTTATTTTTCTTGCCTAATAGCTCTGGCTAAAACTTCTGGAACTATATTTAATGGCAGTGGTGAGAGTGGGCATCCCTGTCTGGTACCAGATCTCAGTAGAAATGCTTCCAGCTTTTCCCCATTCAATAGGATGTTGGCCATGGGTTTTTCATAAAGTGCTTTGATTATATCAAGGAATTCTCCTTCCATACCCAGTTTGCTTAGAGTTTTCATCATGAAAGGGTGTTGTGTTTATTCAAATGCTTTCTCTGCATCTATTGAGATAATCATATGGTTTTTCTTCTGCAGTCTGTTAATGTGGTGTATCACATTGATTGTTTTGCTAACATTGAACCATCCCTGCATACCAGGGATAAATCCCACTTGGTCTGGGTGGATGATCTTTCTGATGTGTTGTTGCATTCTATTGGCCAGAATTTTATTGAGGATTTTTGTGTCCATGTTCATCAGGGAGACTGGTCTGTAATTCTCTTTCAATGCTGCATCTTTCTCCGGCTTAGGAATTAAGGTGATGCTGGCTTCATAGAAAGAATTTGGGAGGATTCCCTCTTCTTCGATTGTTCTGAATAGTTTGAGAAGAATTGGAGTCAGTTCTTCTTTAAATGTCTGGTAGAATTCAGCAGTGAATCCATCTGGTCCTGGGCTTTTCTTTGTTGGGAGGGCCTTTATTACTGTTTCAATTTCTGTCTCAGTTATGGGTCTGTTTAGGTTTTCTATGTCTTCCTGGTTCAATTTAGGTAGGTTGCATGTGTCCAGGAATCTATCCATTTCTGATAGGTTTTCCTGTTTGCTTGCATACAGGTCCTTGTAGTAATTTCTGATGATTCTTTTTATTTCTGTGGTGTCTGTTGTTACGTTTCCTTTTTCATCTCTGATTTTATTGATTTGGGTTTTTTCTCTTCTTTTTTTTAGTTAGTTGGGCCAATGGGGTGTCAATTTTGTTTATTTTTTCAAAAAACCAGCTCCTCGTTTGGCTGATTTTTTGTAATGTTTTTTTTGGATTCAATCCTGTTTATTTCTTCTCTGATTTTAATTATTTCTCTTCTCCTACTAGATTTGGGTCTGGTTTGCTGCAGTTTTTCTAGATCCTTGAGATGAATTGAAAGCTCATTTATTTGGTGCCTTTCCAATTTCTTGATGTAGGCACCTATTGATATAAACTTTCCTCTTAACACTGCTTTTGCTGTGTCCCATAAGTTTTGGTATGTTGTGCTGTTATCCTCATTTACTTCCAGAAATTTTTTGATTTCTCTTTTAATTTCTTCTATGACCCATTGTTCATTCAGGAGCAAGTTGTTCAATCTCCATGTGTTTGCATATGCTCTAGGGATTCCTGAGTTGCTAATTTCCAACTTCATTCCTTTATGGTCTGAGAAGCTGCATGGTATGATTCTAATTCTTTTGAATTTGCTGAGACTTGCTTTATGGCCTAGTATGTGGTCAATCCTAGAGAAGGTTCCATGTATTGCTGAGAAGAATGTAAATGCTTTATGTGTAGGATGAAAAGTTCTGTAGATATCTGTTAGATTCATTTGGGCTATAGTGTCATTTAAATCTACTGTCTCCTTGTTGATCTTCTGTCCTGTTGATCTGTCTATTTCTGAGAGTGGAGTATTGAAGTCCCCCAGTACTATTGTATTGGGGTCTAAGTCTCCCTTTAAGTCCCTTAACAAATCTTTTAAATAAACTGGTGCCCTGTAATTAGGTGCATATACATTGATAATCGTTATATATTCCTGTTGAATTGATCCCTTAATCATTATATAGTGCCCCTCTTTGTCTCTCTTAACAGTTTTTGTGTTAAAGTTTATGCTGTCCAATATTAAGATGGCTACGCCCACTCTTTTTTCATTTCTGTTGGCATGGTATATCTTTTTCCAGCCTTTCACTTTCAGTCTGTATGGATCTTTGTTGGAAAGATGTGTTTCTTGTAAGCAGCAAATAGATGGGTTTTGTTCCTTAACCCATTCTGCCAATTTGTGTCTTTTAACTGGACAGTTCAGGCCATTAACATTCAATGTGACTATTGATAAGCAGTAACTTTGCCCTGCCATTTACCAAAGATATTTTCTAATATATGTTTTGAACTTCCTGTGATCTTTTGCTATGAGGTTTCCTTCCTTTACCTTCTTTCATATTGATAGCCGTGTTTCTGTGTTTCTGTGTGTAATGCATCTTTAAGCATCTTTTGCAGAGCTGGACGAGTGGTGACAAATTCTTTCAATTTCTGTTTGCTGTGAAAGGTCTTTATTTCACCTTCATTCACAAATGATAGCTTTGCAGGATATAATATTCTGGGATGACAGTTGTTCTCTCTTAGTACCTGGGCTATATCTCACCATTCCCTCCTAGCTTGTAGGGTTTCTGATGAGAAGTCAGCTATGAGTCTAATTGGAGATCCTCTGAGAGTAATCTGACATTTCTCTCTTGCACATTTTAGGATCTTTTCTTTATGTTTCACTGTGGTGAGTTTGATTACAACGTGTCGTGGTGAGGATCTCTTTTGGTCATGTTTATTAGGAGTTCTATGAGCTTCCTGTACTAGGATGTCTCTGTCCTTCTCCAAACCTGGGAAATTTTCTGCTAGTATCTCACTAAAAAGGCCTTCTAATTCTTTCTCCCTCTCCATGCCTTCAGGAACTCTGAATGTTGGTTTCTTTTTTTAATAGTATCCTTTAGATTCCTGACAATATTTTTTAGATTTCTAATTTCCTCTTCTTTTCTTTGGTTTGACTGTTATTTTCCTGTGCTCTGTCTTCTAAGTCCAATATTCTCTCTTCTGCTTCACCCATTCTGTTTTTAAGGCTCTCTAATGTGTTTGTCATTTGATCTATTGAATTCTTCATTTCATTATGATTTCTCATCACTATCACAGTTTCATGTTCTACTAGTTGTTTCATTTCATTTTGATTCCTCCTTAATATTTCATTTTCATGAGAGAGATTTTCTATCTTATCCATTAAGGATTTCTGTAGTTCAAGAATTTGTTTTTGAGAACTTCTTAATGTTCTTATCAATTTTTTGAGATCTGCTTCTTGCATTTCTTCTATCTCATCATCTTCATAATCTTGAACTGGGGTGTCTTTTTCATTTGGGGGCATCATAGTGTCTTCCTTGTTCTTGTTACCTCGGTTTCTGCATTTGACATTGTGGAGATAATCTTTGGTTTCTTCGTTGTGGTACTTTTCCTCATTATACTATGACTCTAGATTAAGTGGACTGTCTGCTTTTGATGGATCCTTAGAGGATGTGATGGGTGTGGCCAGAGAGCTCTATTTGGTGCTTCAGGGTTAAGGGTGTGCCAAAGGTGACTCACCCATATTGTTCTCTTGCTCACTCGCTCGCTCTCTCCCTCTTTTTGTTTGTCAGTTAGGAAGTAATTCCGCACAGCTGAGTGGAATTTAGGGTAGTTGATGTATGAAATCTGGCCCCTGTGGGTATTCATCTGCTCTACCCCTGGGACCACACAAAGAGTTTATGCAGCCCTCAGTGTGGTCTCAAATTTCTCCGCAGTCTCTCACCAGGTTGCCAAGGTTACCGAGTTTGTGTACTCAGTGAGTTCTCTCCCCCCTCCCCCAGATTTTCACAGTCTCAGTTCATTAGTTCCACACTTTCACTAGGTCCTAACCTCCTGTTATTTCTCCCCACCAGAGTCAGGTTTTTTTGCTTGGCTAATGGTGGGCACCGCTTTACATATGTAAAATGATGCCTGCTCTTTGTCTTGCTCGGCTTTGTAAGGTGAATGGAGAGAGAGGCTAGTGTCCTTGCCGGTTCCCCTTATTTATTCATTTTTTTCTCTCCTCCAGTCAGCCTGATGAACTTTCCCCAGTGGGGCTTCAGGCCTCGTTCCCTGTAGGCTCTTTCTGCCTTTCCCCACCAATGTCTTGGGTTACCGAGGTTTTTGTCTCACCTCCTCTTCCAGCGCTGGCGCACAGACTCTGTGGCTGAGTTTCCACGCAGTGGGTGACCTTGCTCTCCCCTAGGTCCTCCATATCACATCCATTGGATCCGGAAGAGTTTCCTCTGCAATTTTTTCCTGAGCCTTTTCCTGAGGCTACAGTAACTCCACTTTTATTAAATTATCTTTTCCCGGACTATCGGTGTGTGCCCTCACTATTCCACCATCTTGGCTCCACCTGACTTTTTCCTTCTAAAAAGCAAAGGTATTCAGCTAATGATTATCATAATTTGAATAATGTCAGTGCATACTATATATAATGCACATTAATCAATAAATATTGAAACAAATATTTATGAATTGCTAATATATGCCAGGTACTGAAAATATACAGTTGACAACAAATACAAATTAATTCATTTGGCTTTTACATCCCTTCATAATCTAATTTATCTGTTTATTCAAACATCAAATATATATTGAGCACCTATTGTGGGTAAGGCATGGCAAAATGCATTATCACTCTTCTACAATATTTTCTTGTACTCCTCAATGCCACTGAGATTTATCTTCACATTTCTTTTAATTCCCACAGCTGATCATATTATTCTCTTGGGCAACTCCCATTTCTTCCTTGGTTTAGAGGTTACCCCTCCTGGAGGATGTTCTAGCTTACACTGCCCTGCCTACTTGTGTTATTCTTCATCCTGATTTCATATCAGTCGTGGACACACTGTCTCTTATGCTTCTGCTACACTTGCACTGAACTTGACTTCACATCACAATTACTGAAAATAATTTTTGTATAACAATGATTAAATTAGAATTCTGAGAAATGATACAAGAATATCATTTAGACCCAAAGCTAAAAATGAAAAGAGTTCAAGCAACCCTGGCATAACCAACCTAAATTTAATGTGGGTGTTGGTATCATTTGCTTTAGTATATGATAATATTATCAGGCATAACAGGATTCAACAGAATGTCATTTTTCATCTTAAATGTTTGTTGCCCACTAGTTTAGACAAAAATCCTAAAAATATTAGCTAAGCAATATCAAATGTCTGTTGAAATGCCTTCATTCCCTTTTTGTAACTACAAAATAGCAAGTTTCATAAAACATGAGTATTAACTAATGTCATATATTTAATGTATAGTAGTAGTAGTTTTTGGAGTGTAATTGATTAAAAGTTACATAATAAGTGAGAACTTTTAAGTATAGCTTGGTACCTTACCTCCAGTGGGGCAAATTTTTAGTGAAAATGATGAGTTCAGGGAATGATAAAATTCAAATCTTAATTTTTAGCATTCTCTATAAGAATTTCTGAGTGAATGGATTTCCTTTGTGTTAAAAATGTTTTTGGACAATCAGAGGATAGAATGAGTTTAAAGTAATCATCACATGTTAAATATTTTCCTTTAAAAAAAGAAATTCTTAGTTTTCTGAAGTCCAGTTACATTCTAAACCCATGTGTAATGGACTGATTGAGAAAGAAAATAGAGGAAAGTCTTTCATAAGAATTGGAGACTGTTATGCTTAGTAAAGTAAGCCAGACCCAAAAAGACCAATGCCATATGCTTTCTCTGCTTTGTGGTAATTAATACACAGAGTACAGAAAAAATGTATAAGAATGAAATTGACATCTTGAGAATTGATTATTATTTATAATCCTTGTCTATAATCCTGAGAAACAGTAGTCTTTTTTTTTTTAAAGGGAAAGAATTTATTGGGGGAAACCTGACAGACTGGAGGGAAGGGATGAAGAAGGAGAACGTAAGAGAGAGAGACAGAGACAGAGAGAGGTCAGGAGACAGAAAGAGAGAGAGAGCCACGTGTTCAGGAACAGGTCCTTTTAGAACTTTGCCGGGGGGCGGGAAGGGAAGTAGGAGCAATGAATCCAATTAGGATGGGGGTGGAGCTTGACACCGGTGGTTGGACCATGTGGCCTCCCGGCTTCCAGCAATGGCAGCAGAGGCTAGAGCCTAGGATGGTGTCAGGGTATAGATTGCACCATAGATAAGACTGTGCCATTTTCCTAACATTCCCCCCTTTTGTTTTTTATAAAGCAGGAGTATTATGGGATTACATTAGTCCCAAAAGTTCAGGAGGGGTAGAGGGATGATGGTCTGTCTTTAGAGCTACTTCCTGCTGACATGGGGTGATGTCTCAAGCTGCTGTCTCCTGCCTGGGGAGCTGAGTATATCTCTGTAGCAGCATTTGGTTGACCGCTTGGTTGGTGAAGGCCTTGGTTCGTTCCACTATCAACTCCTGTAAACACTTAAACAGACATGGTAGTATAAAAGACAGGGTGAGAAAAGCAACCAATGATCCTATGAGTGGCATTAACCAGGTAATGAGAGGATTTCATAGAGGAGAGGAAATGAGGAGGGTCTCTGGACCCTTGTGAGGATTGTTTGATGGACGTGGTTTAAAGCTGATCCCAACCAAGATTGGGAGAAAGGCCACTCAACTTTTGCAGGTAGAGGGACTATCTGTAGAGAAATTCTGAACAATCACACAACATTAAGTGGGGGAGAGGACCATCAATGCACACAGCTCGGGAGTAGAGCCATTGAGGTTAGAGTAGAGGCTATGATTACAAAGGAATGAGGCCCCAAATGGGCTAGACAGGGTCTAGAACAAAGGACAGAGTTATTACTAGAGGACCTAAGAAAGGTGTTGTCTCAGCCAAATAGAAACTGACAGAAGGGGCCTGATAACAATCTGGTGGGCTTTAAGGCCTTGCCAGTTATGAGACCCAGACCTATCTACTATCTCTTCACATGGGGTACAACATCATAAGGGAGGTGTGAACCTCCTTGGGGAAGGCACCCTGCTGACTCCCATCATCTAGCTGGCCTGGGAGGAGAACTGGCCAGGTAAAGGCAGGTGGCAACTCTAACGGGAAATTTACAGTTCTGCCTGCAATGTTACTGACCCTACTTGGCTGTCCCCTCAGCAGCAGTGGAGAAACAGTTGTCTTTCTACTGTTTACTTGTTGAATTCTTTATTTAATGGAAGATCAAGTTTGTGATTTTAAAGTAAATTAAAATATGCCACTGCAAAAATTAAAAGAAAAATAAGAAAGGAGGAGGAGAAGGGATGAAGGGAAGAAGGAAGAGAAGATGGGAGATGCCATTATGCTCTTAAAACTGTATATATGAAATATATGAGTTGTGTCGCCTTTATATAAGGAAGGAAGGAAGGGAAGGAGGGAGGTTGGGAGGGAGGGAGGAAGGAAGGGAGGGAGGGAGGGAAGAAGGAAGGAAGGAAGGGAGGGAGGGAGGGAGGGAGGGAGGGAGGGAGGAAGGGAGCGAAGGAGGAAGGAAAAGAAAGTCAGGGAGGCTGGTTTCTTAACAGAGGACATTAGTTCCTGAGCAATGGATATAAAATCTTGAGAGTTTCTGACCAGACAAAATTCAAGAGTATGTGAGAATGTACTTAGTATTTAAAAATTAAGGGGCTGGCTCTATGGCATTGCTGGTAAAGCAGCCACCTGCAGTGCAGGCATCTCATATGGGCGCTGATTCAGTCCCGGCTGCTCCACATCTGATCCAGCTCTCTGCTATGGCCTAAAAAAGCAGTAGTAGATGGCCCACATGCCTGGGCCCCCACACCCATGTGGGAGACCCAGAAGAAACTCCTGGCTCCTCTCTCTCTCTCTCTCTTTCTGTGTCTGCCTTTGTAACTCCACCTTTCAAATAAATAATTTTTTTAAAGTCATTCAGTAAAATTTGTTCTTTTATTTCCTCTCCACCTTTCTGACAACCTTCCCTTACATTTTCCATTTATGAATCATAATTATTACCTAGGAAGTTTCGAGATATGGAATATTTTTTAATATTTATTTATTTGAAAGGCAGTGTGACAGAGAGAGGCAGAGGCAGAGAGAAAGATTTTCCATCTGTTGATTCACTCCTCAAATGGCCACGATGGTCAGCACTGCATCAGGCCAAAATCAGGAGCCAGGAACTCTATCCAGATTTCCCACATGGGTGGTGGAGTCCAGGGACTTAGGCCATCTTCTGCTGCTTTCCCGACACACTAGTAAAGAGCTGGACTATAAGCAGAGCTCAAACCAGTGTCACAGGCAGTGGCTTAACCCACTGCATACAATGCCAGCCCTGAAACATTCTTTGTGTTTAGAATATGTTAAGTATTCTAAAACGTTTTAAAGTGATCAACTGATACATGAAAATTTTGATAGAAACCTTTACTGAGTGAACATGAAATAAAACATATTTTTTACTTCTTTATTCATCTATGCACAAAGAGGGGTGGAACCATAGTATTCTAATAGGTAATTTTGTGCCGCAGTTCTTTCATACTCCAGAAGCAAATAGTGAATCTACATACTTTTCCTAAATTATCATGTTCACTGTACCATCTCCAAATAACAAAAACTATGGAAAATCAGATCTAAAGACCTAAAGTTTCCTACCTAAGGGTATCTTCTATGCAACAATTTAATAATGAAAAAAATAACAAATCATTCATGTTAAGAAGTCCGATACTTGCTCATTCCTGATACATAGGAATATCAGGTCAGCTGACATTCAAACCTGAAATTTCTCTTATTAGGAAAGAACATATAAAAAAAAAACTGTGTTAAAGCACACACACGGATGTGTCATTGTCATCTTCGAATCTCTTACCAGAAATGAAAGGGTTATGTACTCTCTTCTTGGGAAAAAAAGGCCCCTGAATTCATGTACATCTTCAGTACTTTTGGATGAGTTTAAAATTTTTAATTTAAAAAGAGCAATTTATCTTGGATATCTACATCATTGTTAATACACTGCCTGGCATTTCTGACACCAGCACCATTCCTTAGGAAGCTTTTAAAAACATGATCATTCTAACTTGTTTCAGGCATTGTCATCCCTGGGCACTGTGGTCTGTAAAGCAAGGATTTGCTGGAATTCTTTTGATTGATTAAGCCAGTATCAGCAGCTCCCTCCCACCCCACCCCCCCCAAAAAAAAAAACAACATGGTTCTATCCAAATAGAATGTAAAAGTCATCTAATTATATTGGTGGGAGAAGAATAAAGAGAGAAGTCAGGTTGTATATGCGTACCTCATTTTATTGTATTTCACTTTATCACACTTGGCAGATATTGCTCTTTTGTGTTGTTTTGTTTTTACCAACTTAGCATTGAACAAGTCTATCAGCATTATTTTCCAATGGTATGTGCTCAATGCATGTCTCTGTGTCACATTTTGATAATTCTCACAATACATCAGAATTTTCCATTACTATTATTACATTTCTCAGTGATCTTTGGTATTGCTATTGTACCTGTTTTGCAGAACCATAAACCACGCTCATTTAAGAAGTTGAATTTAATTATTAATGGGTGTGCTCTGACTGCTCTACCATGTGGGCTTTGCTCCATCTTTCTTCCTCTCCTCCAGTCTCCCTATTCCTTGAGACATACAATATTGAAATTAGGCCAATTAATTAATAGCCACACACATGTCTTCTAAGTTTGAGTAAAAGAGTCAAACATATCTCACTTTAGGTCAAAAGCGAGAAATAATTAAGCTTCAAGAGAAAAACATGCTGAAAGCTGAGATAGACTGAAGGCTAGGCCCCTTACACCAGTTAGCTGTGCTGTCAAAGCAAGGAAAGGTTCTTGAAGGAAGTTAAAAGTACCACTCCAGTGAACATACGAATAATAAGAAGACTGAACCACCTTACTGCACATACACGGAAAATTAAACTAGCTGGATAGAAAATCAAGCTAGCCACGACATCCCCTTAAACCGAAGTATAATCAAGGGCAAAGCCCCCATTCTCTTCAATTCTGTGAAGTCAGAGAGGTGAAGAAAATGCAGAGGGAAAGTTAGGAGCTATTAGAGGTTGGTTCATGAAACTCAAGGAAAGAAACCATTTGCATAAAAGCACAAAATAAACAGCTGGTGCTGATGTGGAAGTACAAGATGTGGAAGCTCCAGCGAGTTTTCCATAGGATCTAACTAAGATAACTGATCTTCGAAGAAGATGCCCTGGAGGACTTTCACAGCTAAAGAGGAGAAGTCAACGCCTGGCATCAAACTTCCAAAAGTCAGCTGATGATCCTGTTAGGGGCTAATGTAGCTGGTGACTTTAAGGGAAGCCAAGGCCAACTTACCATTCCAAAAATGCCAGAGCCCTTACAAACTATGCTCAAGCCAACCTACCTATGTTTTATAAATAGAAGAACAAAGTATAAATGGCAGCACATGTGTTTATGTCATGATTTTCTAAATATTTTAAGCACTGTTACTTAATATTACTTAATATTTAATATTTTATCTATAATTTATAATTACTATTTATAAAATATTCTAAATATTTTAAGTTCTGTTGATACACATTGATTAGGCAAAGAAGATTCCTTTTGAAATGATACTGTTCATTGATAATGCGAGTTGTCAATCAAGAACTTAGATGGACAGAATCAATGAGACTAATGTTGCTTTCATGCCTGCTGACACAAAATCCATTCTGTATTTCATGGATCAAGTGATCATTTCAATTCTTATTATTTAAGGAATACATTTTTAGGCTATCGATGTGATAGATAGTGATTCCTCTGATGGAAAAATCTCCTGGAAAAGATTCACACTTCTAATCGTCATTAAGAAATTTGGGAATTATTGGAGGAGATCAAAAATATTGATATCAAATAGAGTTTGGAAAAAGTTGATTCCAACCATAATGAATGACTTTGAAGGGTTAAATCTCATAGAGGAGGAAGTAACTGCTGATGTGGTTGAAATAGGCAGAACTGGGGCCAGCACAGTGGTGTAGTAGGTTAAGCCTCCGCCTGTGGAGCCGACATCCCATTTAGGCACTGGTTCACGTCCTGGCTGCTCCTTTTCCAATCCAACTCTTTGCTTATGGCCTGGGAAAGCAATGGAAGATGGGGCAACTGCTTGGGCCCTTGCACCCATGTGGGAAACATGGAAGAAGCTCTTGGCTCCTGGTTTCAGATAGGCCCTGCTCTTGTCTTCATATCAGCCCAGCTTCAGCCATTGCTGACATTTGGGCAATGAACCAGAAAATGAAGACCCTTCTGCCTCTCCCTCTCTCTGTCTGTGACTCTGCCTTTCAAATAAATAAATACAATCTTTAAAAAAAGAAATAGAACTAAAATTAGAATGGAGCCTAAAGATTGGACTGATTTGCTGCAATCTCATGACAAAACTTTAATGCACAAAGAGGTGCTTCTTATGGAAGGGCAAAGAAAGAGGTCTCTTGAGAGGGACTCTGTTCCAGGTGAAGTGCTGTGAACATTGTTGAGACAACAACAAAGGATTTAAAATGCTACATAAACTTAACCAATAAAGCAGCTTCGAAATCTGAGACGATGGACTCCAGCTTTGAGAGAAGCTCTACTGTGAAATTCGATCAACCAGCACAACAGGCTACAGAGAAATCTTTCGTGAAGAGTCCATTAATGTAATAAATTTTGTTGTTGTCTTATTTTTAAGAAATTGCCACAGCCACCCCAGCCTTCAACAACCACCTTCCAGATCAGGCAGCAGCTGGCAACATTGAGGCAGGACCCCCCACCACCACCACCAGCAAAAATGATTGTAACTCACTGAAAGCTCAAAGGATCACTCACACTTTTCAGCAATAAAATGTTTTAATTCAAATATGTACTTTTTTTCTTTTTTTTAATTTTATTTGAAAGACAGCATTACAGAGAGAGGTAGAGCCAGAGAGAGGTCTTCCATTCCACTGGTTCACTCCCCAAATGTCCACAACAACCAGAGCTGAACTGATCCAAAGCCAAGAGCCAGGAGCCTCCTCCAGGCCTCACATGCAGGTGCAGGAGCCCAAGGACCTGGGCCATCTTTCACTGCTTTCCCAGGCCATAGCAGAGTGCTGGATTGGAAGAGGAATATCTGGGACTTGAACTGGCGCCCATATGGGATGCCGGCATGCAGGCTGGGGCTTTAACCCACTGTGCCACAGCTCTGGCCACACAAAATATGTACATTTTTAAAAATACAGTATTTAACATTTAATAATCTATTGTATAGTGTAAATATAACTTGTATGCATTAAGAAAAAAACTCATGACTTGTTTTATTGTGATATTTACGTTATTGTAGTAGTCTGTAACCAAACTCATATTTACCTCCAAGTTATACCTGTATGCAAAAGACCCTATCACGATAAATAAAACACAGCAGTGACCCAAGCAAACAAAACTTCTAGTTATACATTAATTGGCAAAAAGACAAACCAATAAGTAAAATTCATATTATGTTAATTTATGGGGAGGAGGATACATTGTGCAGGGGTTTGGGCAAGGAGAATCAGAATTAGGGGAATAAGGGATGTTGCGGAGTTGTCAGCCTCTCATGATAAATGATGTTAACTGGAACGTGTGACTTAATAAGCTCTTCACTGTTAAGCAAATGCCGATGTAAGCCTATGCATGTACCTCATAGTTTTGGTGCCCAGTCTTTCTTGAAAATGGTAACATGGAAACAAAGGAAGGGGTCAGGAAAGTGGATATTGTATTCTGGAGCCAGAAAACTCAAGGGTCTCCCAGTATCATCAACACAACCTATGTTAAATTCCTCCATGAGTTCTTATCCAGATCACTGTCACCTAAACAGATTAAAATATAATATATCTTCTTTAAAATTCCTGAAGAAATTATTAAAAATACACAGGCGGCCAGCGCCGCGGCTCACTAGGCTAATCCTCCGCCTTGCGGCGCCGGCACACCGCGTTCTAGGCCCAGTCGGGGCACCGGATTCTGTCCCGGTTGCCCCTCTTCCAGTCCAGCTCTCTGCTGTGGCCCAGGAGTGCAGTGGAGGATGGCCCAAGTGCTTGGGCCCTGCACCCCATGGGAGACCAGGATAAGTACCTGGCTCCTGCCATCGGATCAGCGTGGTGCGCTGGCTGCGGCGGCCATTGAAGGGTGAACCAATGGCAAAGGAAGACCTTTCTGTCTCTCTCTCTCACTGTCCACTCTGCCTGTCAAAAAAAAAAAAAAAAATACACAGGCAACATTTTCACATAAGATGCAAGCATTAAAACAAATATTTTTTAAACAGTTGATGTTTCTATATTCCTAAGGAAATTGAATAATATCCATAGACATCTTGACTCTTTGTTTTTCTTTCATATCCAAGTGGGAGAGAAAAATCAGTCAATTATTCCTATATCTATCATAGTATGATTAAACGATGTGTTTCTAATTATAAGGCACCTATTCTGAGTTAGGAAAAATTGTTTCATTTTCAAAATAAAACCAACACCACAAAATTGTCTCTAAGGCATGCAGAGCAGTGGTAAAACTGGAGCTTATTGGGAGCATCAACAAAAGAAAAGTGTCCTTAATAATGTGATTATCGGTCACTGTACACTTCAGCTGGGGACTTTTCTACATGGATGCTTCAGAGGACCCTGGGGAGAGCGTACTTGGAGAGAGATCAGCATTGGACATTGACTGATGCTAGGGCTCTAAATAAGAGCAAGCCTGTATCCTGAGAAAATCCAAAGAAACAATATGGGTGTTTTCTTCTAAGTGCGACTACAATATGATATCTCTCTCTCTCTCTCTCTCTCTGTGTTTATAAAATATTACCATGTACCATTGTATAGGTTGCAAGTTGCATATGTGGCTTAATTTTTCTATTCATCAAGTCATTCATTCTGCTGAGACCTAGCAGTTCATCCAGAAGAGGCACACTTGTCTCATTTGTGCCAGGATATTGTAAAAGTTATTAGATGATGAACAAACACACGTACACACACCCATATGCATTTCACAATTATCCTTCTCCCATATATATTAAAATTCTTCCTTTCAACTGGATATTTGTCTGGAAAGAATTGTGTCAAACACATAAGCATTTAAAATTTAACCTATTTTTCTAATTACTTCCTCAAGACACTGTATCTACATTTAATTCTTCATTCACTGTCTTCAGCTACCACCTACCTTCTGTTTATATGTTATAGTCTGCCTTCAACTATTGCTGAAATGCCACTTGTAGTAGACACCAGTCATTTGCTAGTTATCAAATCCACCTGCCTCTCAATTCTATTCTCTCAGCAATGCACACCACTCATCAGCAATTCTCTGAAATCTTTCCTTCCTTGCACTACTTATTCCTGTTTGTTTGCTTATTTGTTGCTTTGTCTGTGACTTTGTCTCTGGTCTCTTTCCCTGATGCTATGTCTTAGACACAGGTGCCCCAGAGCTCTCCATTTAGTCTTCTTATCTACCCTTTTGCCTTCTAGGAAAATGTATTTCCTCTCATCATTTCAATTATCAACTTTATTCAAATAAGTCCAAATAGCCATCTAGAGTCCTGACTTCAGCCTTGAGATCCAATCCCAAATACCTAATTGAATTCCAGACCAACTGACAAAGCCAGACAGAGGCAGCTTGCAGCTGGGCCTCCTGGGAGTGGCTCTAAGACATGAAAATAAGCCTGTGCCACTCCCTGGAGCAAGAGCCAGAACAGTCAGGGCATCGGTCCCTTATAAGGCTTCTGCAGAAAAGGTGGGTTGTCCAGGAGGGGAATGGGAAAAGAGAGCAGGGGAAACGAAGGAAGAGAGGAATCAGTTGTGTGAGCCTCTGCTTCTGCTCAGCCCTCAAAGCACCATTTCCTACTCGCAGCTCAAGTTCATATAGAGAATTTGAACTTGTCATTCTCCATCCCATCCTTAAAACTACTCTTTTTGTACCTTGTTTATATTAATGTCAGTCCATCTTTCAATTCACCTTGGTTCAAACCATCAGTATCACTTGAATTTGTCTCTGGTTGCAGGTGCCTTTCCATGTTTACCTATGCTATATTTGTATACATTTTTTTTTCATGTCCTCCAATCACCCCCATTAGCTTAATTTGATTCTAGTTTCTGTTGCATCTAGTCTGTCTGTTTGAATAATGATCCCCACCCCAGCAAATTTATTTGAAGCTCTAACCCTACTCCAAATAGTCCCTGGTTATATGGATAGACTTTTTTTCTTAAGACACAAATTCTGAGATGTCTCAAGGCAAATAATTATAATGACAGTGCTTGATGATAACTTTGGCTAGTAGGCAATTTCCTAAAGTAAGGTCATACTGTGTCTGTGTACCAGCACCAACAAGGGAGACATGATAAATATTCTTCTTCCCATTGAATTGTGCACTTTGCTTAGCTATAAACAAGGGTTATTTATTAACATTATTTACAATTTATGTTAAAAATTTAGTTGTAGCCCAGCGCCACGGCTCACTAGGCTAATCCTCTGCCTGCAGCGCTGGCACCCTGGGTTCTAGTCCCGGTTGGGGCGCCGGATTCTGTCCCGGGGTTGCTCCTCTTCCAGGTCAGCTCTCTGCTGTGGCCCGGGAGTGCAGTGGAGGATGGCCCAAGTGCTTGAGCCCTGCACCCGCATGGGAGACCAGGAGGAAGCACCTGGCTCATGGTTTTGGACTGGTGCAGCACGCTGGCCATAGCAGCCATTTGAGGGGTGAGCCAACAGAAGGAAGACCTTTCTCTCTGTCTCTCTCTCTCACTGTCTAACTCTGCCTGTCAAAAAAAAATTTAGTTGTAAATATTAATTAGTGAGCTAGGAAAGAAAAACTGGAAAAATTCCAACTAGTGGGCAGTGGGGTTTGTATGTTGAGGAAGTGAACAGTGGGCCAACCACAAAAATTCTCAGTAATTCAAGAGAGCATGATATTCTCTAAGATGAGCCAAGCAGGGCTTGGTATAAGAAAAGAAAGTAACAAGTGTTTGTGTGTGTGTGTGTGTGTGCGTGTGTGTGTGTGAAAGAACTCTGTTTTCTCAAAATGATCAACTACGGGTTAGAAGAGGCCAAACTCAGAGCACTAATCAAGAATTCCAGGACCTAGAAAAAAAGTGTTAAGACTATTCTCTCTAATAATGCTGCACTCTAAATAGACTCTTCACTGTTTAATTAGCCCAGCCATGGTGGCTAATGACTAACTATTGAAAAGTGTCCTTAAAGGAAGAGGGGCCTGAGGGTCAGTCCTATAAACCCAGGGGCTTCTTTCACATACTCTGAGTGGTGCCACTGGACCACAACCCCATTGACACAGAATATAAAAACAATGTACTCCAGAGAAGCATGCACCCTATTGATCGGGAGTGGTTTTCACGGGCCACTTTCCCAGTCTCATGACCCCCTACCCAACCCATCCTGCAAAGAACTGGGCACTTCCTCCAAAGTAAACACTTAACTAAAACAGAAGCCTCCTCTGATAAGTGAGGACCAAGTCATGGGCCTGCAACATTGTATTTTGCCGTGAAAAACTTTGATTATTTAGGTGAACTAGTATTTTCTGTTCATCTTAACATTCTACTTCCCTAGTCCAACTGATTCATACTCCATTTACTATCTCCCATTTCCAACACACTAGAGCATGACCTCATTGAAGACAGTAAGTGTCTTATTTATTTTTGTATCTGGCACAGGTGTAATAATATGTAAATGAATCAACAAATCAATTGGCAAATGTATCCTATGACAATGCTGCCAAAAAAAAAGTAAGACTAAAATGTGGAAACATAGAAATCAGACACAAAAAACTGGATTGACATTTAAGATCACTATAAATATATCCCTTGTTGTAAATTCTCAAATTGTAAGTTTTGGAATTAATTAGGAAAAGATCTATACCTAACTATGCTAAGTTTCCTCCACCAGCTTACACCCAAAAGGATCCTATCCACATTTTGAAGAGTTTGCCTCTCCCTAATTTTCTTCTTACTTTTTATGCTCAGTGTTTAGACACCTTCCAATTCTTCCAACAGTTTATGATTTCACTGGGCAATGTAACTCTACATGTGATGCTTACTGTGCCCCCCAAATTATCTAATTATCTTAATCATCTTCCTATCGTTAAAGTCTCAGCTCAAAGATGTTGTTCTCTAAAAATTCTTTACCTATGCCAATGTCTTGATTGTTTCCCCTATCTTTTCCTCTAATCATTTAATGATTTTGGGTATGAGTTTGGATCCTTAATCTATTATGAGTTGATTTTTGTATAGGGCATAAGGTAGCGTTTTTATTTCATACTTGTGCATGAGGAGATCCAGGTTTCCCAATACCATTTGTTGAAGGCTGTCTTTCTCCAGAGAATGATTAAGCTTGCTTGTAGAAGATTAGTTGGTTATGGATACATGGATTAATAAATGGGGCTTCTAGTCTGTTTCATTGGTCCACATACATATTTTTGTACCAGTACAAAGCTTTTTTGATTATAACTGCTCTGTAGTATGTTCTGAAATCTGGTATTGTGATAATTGTTTTTATTGTTTCAGATTTCTTTAGCTATTTGGAGTCTCTGTGCTTTCATATGAATTTTAGGATCATTTTTTCTAGCTCTGAGAAGAATATCTTTGATAGTTTGATTGGGATAGCTTTGAGGCTCTAAATTGCTTTGGATACTATGAACATTTTGATGATATTAATTCTTCCAATTCATGAACATGGGAGATTTTTCCATTTTATTGAGTCTTCTATTTCACTCCTTAATGTTTTATAATTTTCACTGTAGAGGTCTTTTACATATTTGGTTAAATTTATGCCAAGGTATTTAATATTTTGACTAGAATTGATCTTACAAGTTCTTTCTTAGCCATGGCATTGTTTGTATATACAAATACTATTGATTTTTGTGTGTTGATTTTATATCCTTCAACTTTGCCAAACTCTCATGAGTGCCAGTAGTCTCTTAGAGTATTTTTCTATTCTTCTATACATAGGCTCATGTCACATGCAAACAGGGATAATTTGATGTCCTCCTTTCCAAGTTGCATTTCTTTGATTGCTTTATCTTCTCTAATGGATCTTACTAATATTTCTAAAACTATATTGAATGATAATGGTGAGAGGACATCCTTGTCTGACTCCAGATCCTGGTGGGAATACTTCCAACTTTCCCACGTTCAATATGCCAACTGTGGATTTGTCATACATTGCCTTAATTGTGTTAAGGTATGTTCCTTCTATACCCAATTTGCCTCAATATTTTTTCAGATGATGATTAGAACAACAAAAAATATAATCATCATCTTTGCAGAGAGAAGGTAGAGAATAAGTCTGAGCAATGGTAAGGGGAGTGATAATTAAGGTACTCATTAACATCACTATCATTATTCTTCCAGTCTTCTTTGACAATTTGCCTTCAAGAGAGAAATAACAGCTCTTAATGGAAAGATAAATCTTTGGAGGCACAAAGCTCTGAATAGGCCTCTCAGCTCTCTACCTTCAACCCTATTTACTGAGTGAGAATTTCTCAGCACCTTCCTTTACTGGGGGAAAATAAGAGCTAACTCATAGATTCATTGAGAAAATATAAAACAAAACAAAACAAAATAAAAGATGCATTTCTGAAAAATAATCATATATGTTAGTTGGATCTTTCAAGTTGCCAACCAATGACTTGCGTTGCATACTCAGAGGACTGGAAGAAAGCAGTAGATCCCTGACCTAACAAAAGGACACTAATCTCATTCATAAGGGTTTCACCCTCTTGACCTAATTATTTCCCCAAAGCCCCATCTCCAAATACCATCATATTGAAGATTAAGTTTTTTGTTACGAAAATATGTTTTATTTTATCAAATGCTTTCTCTGCATCTATTGAGATGATCATATGATTTTTATTCTTCAATTTGTTAATGTTTTGTATCACATTTATCAATTTGCATATATTGAACCATCTTTGTATCCCTGAGATTAATCCCACTAGGTCCAGGCAGATGATCTTTTTGATGTATTATTGGATTCAATTAGCTAGTATTTTGCTGAGAATTTCTGAACATGTATTCATCAGGAGTATTGGTGTATAGTTTTCCTTTTTTGTTGTATCTTTCCTAGTTTTAGAATTATAATGATGCTGGTCTCACAGAAGGAGTTTGGGAGAATTCCCTCCTTTTTAGATTGCTTTGACTAGTTTAAGAATAATTGCAATTAATTCTTCTTAAAAAGTTTGGTAGAGTTCAGCAGAGAAAGTATCTGGTCCTGGGCTTTTTTTGTATGGAACATATTTATTAATGATTCAATTTCCATCTTGGTTATTGGTCTACTTGGATTTTCCAGATCTTCATGCCTCAGTTTTGGCAATTGAATGTGTCCAGAAATCTATCCATTTCTTTTAGATTTTCCAATTTGGCGAGGATGCGAAGAAAAAGGTATCTGATCCATTGCTGTTGGAAATGTAAGCTAGTACAACCATTAGAGAAGACAGCATGGAGATTCCTCAGAAATCTGAAAATAGAACTACCATATGACCAACAATCCCACTCCTTGGAATAAATATCCCAAAGGAAATAAAATCAATATATGAAAGAGTTATCTGTACCCCCATGTTTATAGCAGCTCAGTTTATAATAGCTAAGATATGGAAGCAACCCAGATGTCCATCAACTGATGAATGGATAAAGAAAACGTAGTATGTAAACATGATAGAATTCTAGTTAGCCATAAAAAAGAATTAAATCCTCTCTTTAAAATCCTGGATGTAGTTGGAGACCATCATACTTAATGAAATAAACCAGACTCAAAATGACAATATGTTTTCTCTGATTTACAGCAACTAATATATAGAGTACAAAAAAGCCTGATTATACATGCATGAAATTGACATCTTGTAATTTGCCTCTTGTTTATAGTCCTTGGCTGTATTTGTGTAGAGCAATGGTCTTTCTATTTTTTAAAAAAAATTTTATTTATATTTAAAAATTTATTTATTTGAAAGGCAGAGTTACAGATAAAGAGTGAAAGAAAGAGAAATCTTCCATCTGCTGGTTCACTCCGCAAGTGGCCATAATGTCCAGGACTGGGCCAGGCTGAAGCCAGGAGCCAGGAATGTCTTCTGGGTCTCCCCCATGGACGCAGGGACACAAGCACTTGGACAATCCTCCGCTGCTTTCCAAGACCATTAGCAGGGAGCTGGATCAGAAGTGGAGCAGCTGGGACTAGAAGGGGTGCCCATATAAGGTGCTGGTGCTGCTGACAGCAGCTTAACCCACTGCGCCACAGCACTGGCCCTGGTCTTTCTACTCTTTATTTGTTGAACACTATATTTAGTGTAGTATTAAGCCTGTGATTATAAAGTAAATTGAAAGTATGCTACCACAAAAATTAAAAAAGAAGAAAAGAAGGAGGAGGAATAGAAGGGGAGAGAGAGAGAAGTATCATCATGTTCATAGAATTCTCTTTGAAATATATTAAATCTGTTCTCTTTATATTAATAAAAATATATAAAACCTGGAAAAAGTATACTTACTCCAATTTCCAATGAACTTAAAATAAAGTCAGGAAGACTATTTTTGACAACTTGGTTTGATTTGGTCCCTCTGCATACACCAACACGTAGGTAGCAACTATCACTCTAACTATGACATCTTTTCTGCATATCTTCCTGACTAACCCATGAGCTCTCTGGGGGCTCAAGTTTCTCATTCAGTCCATTAGTACTCATAGGACCTAATTCAGTTCCAAATATACCAAAGAAATTTCTAGATTTGTCCAGGAGGGTAAATTAAGAATGGGTTCAATTTGCCCCTTGGCTGAAAGATCAGTAAATCCCATAGTAGCCAGCATACTCAGACCATTTCTTTCCGTGAACTGGAAATAGAATGAAACTGAATTATTTCCTGTTGTGTGGGACTTTTACAGGTCTATGCTCCACCCTTCACCCCTGGTTCAAGTTTTAGGGTATGGTATCTGTGCTGTGTTGCCAGAGGCAGACAGTTGGAGTTGAGTTAAATAGTCAATGCCACAGTGCTTTGAGTTTCAATGTTGTACCTCCAGGTGAAGATTGAGGCCTTACTTTCCTAAGCTCTGCCAGAAGTCGTCAAGTGTTTTTCAGTTCTATAAATAGATGTGTTATTTTTTCCTCAAGTAATTCCACCCCCAGAATGCACTTCTTCATTCAAGAGATTTTACTTAATAAATTGAGACTAAGTGGCCAGCGCCGTGGCTCACTTGGCTAATCCTCGGCTTGTGGCCCCAGCATCCCATATGGGCACTGGGTTCTAGTCCCAGTTACTCCTCTTCCAGTCCAGCTCTCTGCTGTGGCCCAGGAGGGCAGTGGAGGATGGCCCAAGTGCTTGGGTTCCTGCACCCGTGTAGGAGACCAGGAGGAAGCACCTGGCTCCTGGCTTCAGATCGGAATAGCTCCGGACATAGAGGCCATTTGGGGGGTGAGCCAACTGAAGAAAGACCTTTCTCTCTGTCTCTCTCTCTCATTGAACTCATACTCACTCAAACTAACTCTACCTGTCAAATAAAAATAAATAAATAAATAAATAAATCGAAACTAAAATACCACCTCCAAGACTCCCGATGGCCTTCCTGTGCAAATATATGCTATTTATGTCGTCTATCTCCTCTAAACCTACTTAACCACATAAACATATATGGTGTTTTGTGTTGTAGATATGTTCCCAAAAAGTTGCTTAAACATAAAATCATATTTTCCAGATGAGTAGCATTGTTATTTCAGACTATGTTTTGTATAAATTGAACGAACAAGAAATGAAGGAGGAGGGAGCATGGGTGGGAGGGGGGTAAAGTGGGAAGTATCACTATGCTCCTAAATCTGTACCTATGAGATGCATGAAATTATTCATCTTATATAAATTTTAAAAATTTGGGAAAAAATAAAAAATTATGTTTTCTTCCTTTTTATTGAACCTTAGCTGGCAATAAGCTCTCATGCTTTATGTTGCTTCAGAGTTTTCTTAATTAATTAATTTCATATAAACTAGACTTTAAATTATCAGAAAAATATCTACTTAAATAACTATTTAAATGATTCATTTTATTTTAATGAGTGACACATTATTTAACCTTCTCATAACAATTCTTTGCTAAACAGCCCACGCATGTCTGAGATGTACTGTGCCCTTTCTCTGAGGGTGTTCAATCAGCGTTTCATTTTTGCAATGACATTCAAATTCTATTTTCCCTTTTTAAATTTTTTTCACCCTTACATTGCCAATATTGGAATTGCCACTAACAGATTTTTCAAGAGTGCGGATGAAATAATGTGTGAGAGAGAAAAAAAAATGTGATAGAGAAGTTTGACAAAGTGTTTTAAGTAAGCAGAGGCTGAAATTAGAAGCTAGTTATATGAGACATAGCTAAGACATGACATTAAATATGCAGAGGTACAGTGAAGCCCTGCTCCAATAACAGATCATCACAAATAAAGGTATTGGTGGTTATGGTTAATTGTTTTTTACCATAAAGAGTAAAATAAAAATGAAAACATCAAAAGCTCTCCTAATTCAGACCAGAATTATACAATCATGATGGGAAGAGACAGATGAATGAGGATTTTCATAATCCCAACATGAAATCTACTTGCACCTGCAGCAAGATGGACCAATAGAGCATCTGTTCCATTTTTATAGCCATTTATAAATCCAGCAATCTAAAGCATTTTACTACCTATATTTGAAAAAATTCATTCATTCTCTTTGAAACTGTACACTCTCTGTGGAGAAACAAATGAAAAAGGAAATGGTATGCCACACCTTGATATCTTGTAGTCACATCAAGAAAAGGATGTGCCCAAGTAATTGCTTTCAATGATGAATGATAGGGAGAGGAAGATGAGATTTTTTGGGGGGTGGGGGTGTGGGGAGAATAAGAAATTCATGTCCCAATAAATAAAGGATAGAAGTTATTTTTATGGACTATCAAGAAAGAAACTACAATAAAGAGATGGAGCCAATTATAAGGCAACCTCTCGTCTCCTACTGGGTACTGATTTATTATTGGCATGAAGGGAGAAGTGCTGCTAGGATTCCAGCACTACTTACTGCATCTCCCCAGGAGGTGCTACATCTGCCATCCAGGTGCTGGCTTGGACTGCACTTGTTTTATTTATAGCACCCAATAAGATTGTAGTCAAACTGCTATGACTGCAGGGTCCCTTGGCATACAACACTTTGATGTGTCTTTTTCAGCAGAGATGATCAGCTCAACATCTGGTGGTTTCCCTCTTCCTGTGCCTATGCCCTGGAGGCCAGAATGAGCCAAGGTGATATGATTCTCTTAATGCTTGTGTAATTTAGCTTGAATTTGTAGGAAGACAAGAAATCCAAGCTTATTAGTTTGTCCATAGAATGACATAGCTAGCTGTAAATTGGGAAAGTTATTTAATTTGCATTTTGGTTGACCCTCAACCAATCACTAGGACTAACAGTTGTCACTAAAATGAATAATGAATGATTTCTCCATAATCTCATCCTACCACTTGACCAAATCTTTCATTTAGAAAATGCAAAAGTACCCCCTGGGGGATGGTTGGAACTAATGTGCAATATCTCCGTCACTGAGGTGCTTGGAGACCTCTAGTTTAGAATCAGTGCTGACTGGCTTAAATCTAGGAATGACTCATTAAGTCATTTCACAAGATAAAGCATAAAAAATATAAGCTTCTTCAGGGAGGAAGTGTGAATAGCGAATAGCAAGTGACTAAATGTGAGTAGTACAAATAATGCTGCTTTTTAGAACTCTTCAAAGCAACTTAAGCCATATTCCTATCTGGGCTACTCTACTCTGCTAGTCACAATGTGGCCTTGAAAAGGCAGAGAGCCTAGTTCACTATCTGATCAGCACATGGACCTATCTATTCATATCCAGGGAAACATGTTAAATAGAAATTGTGAGTTCAACTTTCCATAGATGGACAGAATTTTTCCTCTGGCATCTTGTCAAAGGAAACAGCCCTGTGTTGTGGACTGAATGTGCAACTCCCCTCATCAATTCATATATTGAAATATAACCAGGATGTGATGGTATTTGGAGATGTGGCTTTGGGGAGATAACTAGGTCAGGAGGGTGAAGCTCTCATGAATGAGATTAGTGTCCTTTTATATGGCCAGGGATCTAGCTCTTTCTTCCCACCCTGTGATTATGCAACACAAGTCATTGACTGGCAACAAGGACCCAACTAACACATATGATTGTTTTTTTCAGAAATGCATCTTATTTTGTTCTGTTTTACTTCTACACAATAAATCTATGAGTTAGTTCTTATTATCCCTAAATAAAGGAAGGGGCTGAAAAATTTATCTCACCCAATGAATAAGTGGAAGGTAGAGAGCTTAGAGGCCAATTCAGAGCTGTATGTCTCCAAAGATTGATCTTTCCATTAAAAGCTGTTATTTCTCTCTTAAAGGCAAATTGTAAAATAAGACTGGCAGAATAATGATAGCGACGTTAATGAGAACATTAGTTACCACTCCCCTTGCCGTTGCTCAGACTGATTCTCCACCCTTTCAATGCAACAACAGTGCTTATGTTTTTGTTTTTTTCAGCATCTGAAAAAAAAAATCTTGAGGGGCCCAAAGGGAGAAATGATCTGATTGAGCCTGTGAACCAGTTGCTGACCATCTCATCACTAAAATGTTCCTTGCCTTAATATCCTCATTAGTAAGAGTGTGATAAATCATCCTATCTTGTCCTATTTCAGGGTTATGGAAAGAGCCAAGAAAGGAACTCAGTATCCTTGACTCTCTGATTAGAGGTTTTATTGATAAAACCATATTGTATCTGCATGCCCAAATGAAAACTAGGACAGGATAAAAACCAAAGAAGGGCAGGAGGGGCATGGAAAAGAGTAGTCATGCTCTCTCTCCTCTGCACAAGGGAACAATGACATCGATTCAGCTGGAGGTACAACTTTGAAACTCAAAGAACTGTGGCATTGACTATTTAACTCTGCTTCCCACTCCGGCTTGTCTGCCTCCGGCAATGCAGCACAGAAACTGTACCATAATACTTGAACCAGGGGTGGAGGGTGGAGCACAGACCCGCAAAGGTCCCACACAACACAAATATTCTGTTGCACTCTACTTCCAGTTCACAGAAAGAAATTGTCTGAGCATGCTGGCTACTATGGGATTTGATGTCCCTTCAACCAAGGGGTGATTTGAATCCATGCTTAATATACCCTCCTGAACAAATCTAGAAACTTTTACTTCACTTTCCCTGTCCTAGAGGAACTGAACGCATAACAAAATTCCATAGAAAAGTAGTCCAACAAGTTTTCATCAATGGTGATAACTAAGCAGCAGTGTCACAATCTGCAATTTAAGAGGAACTCACACAGAGGTGGACATTTTGAGCAGCGAAATTGCCCCTTTGAACACCCACATCCCATTTTGGAGTGCCTAGTCAGAGTCCCAGTGACTCTGCTTCTGATCCACCATCCTATTAATGTGCACCCTGGGAGACAGCAGGTGTTGGCTCAGGTAGTTGGGTCCCTGCCACACACATGGGAGATCCAGACTGAGTTCTTATTTCTTCATTTCAGCCTAGGTCAGCCATAGTTGCTGTGGGCATTTGGGGAGTGGACCAGCAGATGGAAGATCTCTCTCTCCCTCTGTTTCTCTGTGCTTTTGTGACCAATAATGCACAAATGAATTTAAATTTATATCTAGAGTTCAGATCTTTCCTCTTATTTTCAGTTGCACATAACCAACTGCCTACCTCCTATCTCTGCCTGCAAGTCTTAAAGTCTACAACCCCAAGATGTCCATCTGAATTTTTTTGAAACTGTTTACTTTTCTTTTTTTAAACTTTTATTTAATAAATATAAATTTTGAAAGTACAATTTTTGGATTATAGTGGTTTTTCCCTCATAACCACCCTCCCACCCACAAACCATCCCATCTCCTACTCCCTCTCCAACAAAACATGTGTCTTTACTTGGGCTTAGGAGTTCACCTCATGCACCTAAATAGATTTTTAACATCCCAATCCCTTCATCTTCACTCTCCACATCCTAAGTGTAACCAAGTCCTATAGATTATTTTCTTCCAAGTATATCTTGGGTTTATGCCTTTAATGCCCCAATTTTGTACTTTAGCAGTCAATAACCTTTCAACCAGTCTTGTAGCCACTCTTGTCTTCTCCCAATTCATTCTCTAAAATAGAGTCAAAGTGGTATAAAACACAAATATGATTTTGTCATTCTCCACTTGAATCATTTAAATGGTTCCCTGTTGCTCTTAAAGGCCACAGTCTATAATAAAATCCCCAAGGCTGAGAACTGTCTGCTTTTTCTTTCCATTCTAGTTTCATCTTTGCTTGCTCAGTAATGTACAAATTCTGTTTCTAAACAGAATTTTAATGCCACGACAGAATTCATGATTATGCCAAGTTTATGCCAAGTAGACCTGTATCATCCTCCAACCCACACCTCCCTCCAGGGTCTCAATAAAGAAATTGCTACAAATATAGGGGTTTAATAAAAGACATTGGGTATGGCATTGTGGTGCAGCAGATTAAACCCATCCATGTGACACTGGCAGCCAGTATGGGCACTAATTTGAATTCCAGCTGCTCCACTTGTAATCTATCCCCCTGCTAATGTGTCTGGGAAGGCAGCAGGTGCTTGGGCTCCATCCACCTCCATGGGAGCCCAGATGGAGTTCTGTGCTCCTGGCTTCAGCTTCGCACAACCCTGACTTTCACAGCCATGTAGGAAGTGAACCAGCAGATGGAAGATTCTCTCTCTCTCTCTCTCTCTCTCTCTCTCTCTCTCTGTGTTTCTCTCTGTTTCTTCCTCTCTTTGTGTAACTCTGCCTTTCAAGTGAATAAATAAATCTGAAAAATAAAAGGCATTTACCTCAGTTGTAGAGGTCAGAAATCTGAAATCAAGATGATGGCAGGACTATGACTCATCTGAATTTTCCACTGGCGAATGTATCTTTGCCTCTTGCAGCTTCTGATGGCACCTTGACCTTCCTTGACTTATAATGATGTAATTTTAGTTTCTGCTTCCACCTCTGTGTGGCCTTCCTTCTCTACCATCTGTGTTTATCTTCTTTTCTATGATAGTTCCTGTTATCATAAGGTCAACTTTTATTGGATTTAAATGCCATCCTGTTGATTCAGATATTTAATTGAATTATATCCACAAAGACTCTTTTTCAACACATGCTTCTTCATGGTCTTCTAGCCAAGTCCTACAGCAGCAAAGCTAGGCTTCCTTCTTCAGAATTCCACATTGGTGCCTAGTGCCATGCACACAAGCACAGAGAAAAGCATACGCACAGGTTCACTGAAACACATGTGATTGGCAGCTAAACCCAGTCCTAACAGGGGATGTTTGATTCCCACATATCCCTCACCCATACTCCTCTAAACCTGACATGATTGCCTCACCATGTTTCTATGGTGCACATGGGGGTGAATGTGGCTGCTGTCCATGGAGTGTGTGAGTGCTAATGACTATATCTTGGCCAGGGCTGATGTCCATTGGGTTATCTAAAAGTTATTCTGACTCTCAGGCAGCCAAAGTTGTTATCCTGGTACAATAATCTAAATTAAGATTTATTTTCACTTAAGTAAGTGGTGCCTTTCTCTAACATACACAATGACATGATGTCTTAATCAGTTTGTTTTGTTGTAACAAAATTCCACAGACTGAATAATTTGCAAAGGGTAAAAATACTGGAGGGGGGCCAATGCTGTGGTATAGTAGGTAAAGCCGCCACCTGCAGTGCTGACATCCCATATGGGCACGGATTCGAGTGCCGGCTGCTCCACTTCCGATCCAGCTCTCTGCTGTGGCCTGGGAAAGCAGTAGAAGATGGCCCAAGTCTTTGGGCCTCTGCCCCACGTGGGAGATCCGGAAGAAGCTCCTGGTTCCTGGCTTCGGATAGGTGCAGCTCTGGCCATTGTGGCTAACTGGGGAGTGAACTAGTGGATGGAAGACCCCCCCTCTTTCTCTCTGGTCCCATCTCTCTGTGTAACTCTGACTTTCAAATAAGTCAATTTTTAAAAAAAAAATTCTGGAGGGTGGGAAGTCCAAAATCAAAATGCCAGGTTCTAGTGGTGTCCTCACATGGGAGAAGGCAGAATGGCAAGAGGGTGCAAACTCATGCCTATAAGCTTTTTTGTTTTGTTTTGTTTTGTTTTTGTAATAACATTAATCCACTTACAAAGGTGAAGCCTTGTGTTCTAAAAACCTCCCATTAGGAACCACCTCCCGACATTGTTTCATTGGGAATCCAGTTTCCAACATGAGTATTTGGGGGTACACATTCAGACCATAGAACATGGCATGAGCAAGCTGTCAGTGATACTACCCACATATATCCACTTCCCTTCATCACTTTTGCTACTGCTGTGTTCCAGATTGCCCAGATAGAAAGAACCAGCGAGACTCACCGAAATGCAAAGAACAAAGGAACTTTATTTGTAGGTCCAGCATGCTGGGGCCCCAGCCCCCCACCTTGCAATGCAGTGCTGGGAAACCAAGACCCCCTTCTCTTTGTTCTCGGGGTTTTTATAGTTCCCAGGCAAACAAGTATTAAGTTCGCATTCCTTCCTTCCCCTGGCCCTGCAGGACCAAGGACGGCCCACCTATTGGTTGCCTCCACTTGGTCCTGTGGACAGGACCAAGGACTGCCTGGAGTCAGGTTTCATCTTTTCATACCAGGCGCATCCTGGGCCTAGTCAGTTTTTTTGTCTTGTGAGAAGCCTGTCATGGCGTGGCTCTGGCCTCTCACAATACAACTTTGATTGAAGCTGTTGTTAGCTCTTGCCTAAAACTATCCCACCTGTCTTGCTGTTTTCACACTTGGATTTTTATAATCAACTCTTCCTTACATGATGTTCAGAATGACCATGTCTATCTAAATCAGGTACTTAAAATTCATACCATTTGGGGCAAGCAATGTGGCGTAGCCGGTAAAGCCGCCGCCTGCAGTGTGGGCATCCCATGTGGGCACCCGTTCGAGTCTCGGCAGCTCCACCTATGATCCAGTTATCTGCTATGGCTTGAGAAAGCAGTGGAAGATGGCCCAGACCCTTGGGCCCCTGCACCCATGTGGGAGACCCAGAGGAAACCCCTGGCTCCTGGAATCAGATTGGCCTAGTTTCTGCTATTGCGGCCATTTGATGGGTGAACCAGCGGATGGAAGACCTCTCTCTCTCTTCCTCTGCCTCTCTGTAAATCTGCCTTTCAAGTAGATAAATATTTTTCTAAAAAATTCATATCATTCTACTTGTTTACAACAGTTCAAGAACTTTTAACCAAATACAGAATATTACCTGAGCTCCGTTCTGTGAGCTACTAGCTCTTATATTGCCTGAATCCCATCACCTCATACCGCTCCCCCTCTCCCGCATTCCACCTCAGTTGCAGTGCTACTTATATCTAATTCTGGAATGTACCAAATTAGGTTTCACGTTACTCTCTCTCCAGGGACCCCTGTCTTTGGAATATTACTTCTCTGGGACCTTGTATATCTAACTTCTTATTTGAGTCTAAAAGTCTGCCTTTTATACTAGCTAAAGTCTTCAAGCCATCATTATATCATCTTATTTTGCTTTCATCATAGCAATTATTATTATCTGAATTGTCTTTTCATTACTTTCGTCCTATATTTTCTCAGGAAAGTGTAAGATTCTTCAATAAAGTTGGCCCATAATGAATACTTAATGAATAAACAAATGTTTCATGCCACTAACTACATGAACGGCAAGCAGAATCAGGCCATAAGAATATTTATCTAACTCTTCTTTCAAATGTCTCCTTTTCTGTTTTTCCTGTCTCTGACACCCAGCAGTGTAAGACTGCCTGAGAATTCAGGATTTTGGAGTCTTGGGCTCCTGTCTCTACTTCATGCTTCTACAGCCTTTGGGCCATTATATTTTTGTTGTTCTAATCCACATTTGCAAGGGCCAGAGCAATTAGATAAACTCTCCCTTACCCTGTGGCAAAGGCATAAAAAATTCACATTACTTATCCTTCTCTGCTGGAAAATGTCTTTCTGTAGCCTACTTTGAGCTGGTTAAATTACTTCCCAATGCTCTCTCAACCCATCTACAGATTTAACTTTATGCCTCTTTTCCAGTGCAATACAGACTGTTCTACTCATTTGTGTACTGAGACATCTTGGAATTAGCACATAGTAGGTGGTCCCCAATGTTTGTTGTTAAAACTGAGTAAAAATATATATCAAAAGTTGTTCAACTAAAAGAGACAGACTAAAAAGAAAAGCTAGTTCCTCCCCATGTTGGGGATTGGGGGGAGGGTATAGCTTTCTTAGATGGAATGAGATTTACTGAATCAAAATACATAAAACAAGTTAGACAGAAAAAGCCCTTTACAAGATCAGAATCATCTCCCAAAAGATGTAATGAATGTTTCCATATTTGAGTCACTTCAAACTATATTGAGCAATCTAAAATATGTAATTATAAAGCCCTATAAAAATAAAAATCTGCATTCCAAGGAAAGATCTTGAGCTTCTGGTTTGAATCCAAGATAGACCAGCATTCACAGCCTGTGAGTCTCCTTAAACCTCAGTTTCCACATCTGATAGCACTCACCTTTCCACCAAGGCCATCAGGAAGCTAACAAGCTCCTGCTGCAGCACACATGAAGCTTTCACATGAAAGGTGGCACATAAACCTAAGTAACTCACCCCGGCATGTGCTTCATCTGGAGAATTCCTTCACTTATTATAGGAAAAAATTCCACAAATGACTCACCAGGTTTTGACTCTTCATAAAATGTAAATTCAATGATCTTAGAGCCAAATTATAGAAAATTCTAAAACACTATGGAAAGCCAAGGGCTCTGGTAATGGCCAGCCATAGACACAGACATATATTGTCTCTAATGACTGTGAAAGGAAGATTACATGTTTATTCTCAGCAAAAAGATTGACAGCAAAGGGACCATGCTTACATTATGGTATAACAGTCCCAATGCGTCCTACAGAACCCAGACACTTCAAGAAGCACCCGGTCTTACATTCCAAAGCAGATGAAGGTGATTAGATCTGCTATTTATATTATCCACTCTATTTGACTGATGGGAACCAATCTTATCTTTAAAAGAATATTATTATGATGAAATTTTTCTAAGTCTTCTTAGAATTCACACTGAAAAAAATGCTGTCATTTTATCCTCTCTTTCTGAGCCTATTTCTTCGGAAGAAAAAGGCCATAAATCATTGACACATACATACAATGAAAAAACAGCTTTCTTGCACTCAATTTTTTTAAAAAATAATCTTTTTTTAAAATTAGCTCTGTTGCCTATTTGTACTATATAAAAGAAGATTCAAAAATTGTTATAAAATTCTTTCAAATAATGTTTTTTTCTACAAAAGAGTATGCTTTAAGGCACAATTTTAAAAGGCTAAAACACGCATGGAATAATGGATAAAATATCTCTTCTGCTCATCTGACAGGATGGTGATAAGGAGACAAGCCATCCAGCAGGCCAGTGGTGTCAGCACATGAGGCCTTCTCAGGGCCACTCAATGACTGGAGAAGCCTCAGCCACAAGACCTTCACACCTGTGTCCCAGGCAACAGGGACAAGCAGAGGCCAACAGTCCTTTTTTCTGAATGGTCCCACCAGCAGATTTCTCTATCTTATCAATCAGAACCTTCTCAATGTTGTATCCTAACTTAGGGAAAATACAGATATGGCCTAGAGAGCATGGGTCACCATGCCTCATTTACACAAAGTGTGCACAGCCTTGCCTTCTTCGCAAGGGTATTTCTATATCCACAACTTAAGCAAAAAGGGGAAAAAAATGTGAGAACCTCTTAAGTACATGGTCAAACAGGAAACAGCGCCTTTTTCACCCAGAAAGCTCATTTAGACCTTTTCTAAAATGTTACTATCCCCAAATATGTCAAGTGTCCCACCACACCTACTCTTCATAGCACTAAATTAAACTTCCTTATGACTTGCTTATGGGATCTTATTTTTACTCTATTGTAATGTTCCCCACACATACATTATTTGTGTGATGTCTACCTTTTGTGCTATTTTGTAAATTCTAAGAGAGAAAAGGTTATAACAGTTTTCCTTAACTATTTAGCCCATATAATAAGTAGTGGTCTTATATTTGTTGAAAAAAAGAATAACAATTTTAGGGGCAGGCATTTGGTCTAATAGTTAAGACATCACCAGGGAGTCACACATTTCCTATGGAAGTGCCTGGGTTTGAGTCCCTCCTCTGCTCTCCATTCCAGCTTCTTGCCAGTGTGCACTCTGGGAGTTAGTAGGTGATGGCTCAAGTAGTTGTATCTCCTTGCCACCTATTTAGGACTGAATTCCCAGCTCCTGGTTTTGGCCCGGCCCAGCCATGGTTATTGCAGACATTTGGGGAGGGAACCAGATTGAAGTCTCTCTGACTCTCAAATAAGTAAATAAATAACTTTTAAAAAAGAATAGCATAAAAGCAAAGTCTACTGGGTCTCTATTCATACTTTTATTCCCAAGCTCTCCTCTGAGAATCAGACTCAAACACACAATCATCTTCTAGACATCACCCTACAAGGATCCTCATAAGAGTGTTTAGATAAAACTCTTACAGAAGAGTACCACTTTAGGAAAAGGTTAGCCTCTAAAATAAGCCACAAGTAAATAGTCAGAACAGACTCAGAAATGCATAAAATGCAGTGATATTCAATGATATTCATGCTGCCTTTCAAATAAGATTAACATGGAACCCAGGTATCACATGGCAGGCATCAAAACAATAATCATTTATTGAACACATGAATCTGAAGTTATAGGTCCGGATGTGGTCAGGTCAGCAGGGCAAAGCAAAGAAAAATAATCGTGCTGTCCAAAAGGAAGCATTCTAAATTCCTCATGCCTTCTAATTATGCCTGTCCTGGAAAAACTGCCTTCAGACATAAAACACCAACTTAAATCCTAACTATGTATTTCCTAAGCCCAACAACACATCATGGACATTTCTTGCTTTTATCTGGACATAAGCAATACATTCTCCATTAAACAATTAGAAATGCAAACCACTACAGTGAAACTGCTTCCAGGCAAACAAGTACCCAGAGACAACCCATCAATTTCGGAGACTTGTATTTAACTGTGGATGTTGCCTTCTATTTCTGGAAACCACTTAAGGTTTCTCCAAAGTGGTCACTTAAGAAGAGTGCCCATCCTCTGAGAGACAATCTGATTCCTAACTTCTAAAGGAAGTCCTGAAAGCTTTGACCAGACAGTACGATTTTCCTGGTGTTCACATAGGCGGATAGGACATACTGATAATACATTTTTGATATGGTCTCAGAAGTAGGATCATCAGTAATTAATACTATTCAAACTAATTTAAGCTGATTTTCTTTCTACTTTAGATTCATGGGATTCTTTTATTTAACCAATGCATATGCTCCAGACGTTGAGCCTAAGGAGATGAGAAAGAAGACATGGACACAAGGGTGTATTCTCTCCAGTGGGAAAAAGAAAATGTAATCTTATAAGCTGTAACAGAATGGAAGTGATATACACAGAAATATGAGCATAAGAATGTGGTAGCGAGGAGAGAAAGCTGCAGCACACTAGCAGCATGAAAGAATGTTTTGTTTCTTTCCCTGGTTCTAAATTAATCTTAAAACATTTCTTCCATTAAAAATTGGATCCTGGGGTTGGGTGTTTGTCCTAGCAGTTAAAAACTGGGTTAGGATATCCATGTCCCACAGCAGAGTATGTGAGTTTGACTCCTAACTCCAGCTTCCTACTATTGCAGACTCTGGGAAGCAACAGTGGTGGCTTAAGCAATTGTGGGCCTGCCATTCACATGGGAGATGTAGTTTGAGTTCACAGTTTCAGCCCGGCACAGTCTCAGTCATCATGAGGATTTGGAGAGTAAACCAGGGAGTAGATAGGATCTCTCTTCCACCCTGCCACCATCTTTCAAATAACTTAAAAATTTTTAAACCATATCTCTTTAAAAATTTTATTTATTTATTTGAGGGGTAGAATTACAGAAAGAGGGAGAGACAGAGGGGTCTTCCATCCGCTGGTTCATTCCCCATATGACTGCAACAATGGGAGCGGAGCTGATCCAAAACCAGGAGCCAGGAGCTTCTTCTGGGTCTTCCATGCAAATGCAAGAGCCCAAGCAATTGGGCCATCTTCCATTGCTTCCCCAGACCATAGCAGAGAGCTGGATTGGAAGTGGAGCAACTGAGACAAACCGGTGCCCATATGGGATGCCAGCACCTCAGGCTGAGGCTTAGCCTACTACGCCAGAGCACTGGCCCCATAAACCATATCTTGAATCATGACTAAGTGGTGAATGAAAGCCATTTCCAGGTCTGGTGAGTTGCACACTGCACACAGGCATCTGACATCTGGGGAGGCCATTATCATTGTGGACACACACTGGCATGGATGCTGAGTCCCATCTCTATTCAGATCTGTCCTGTGTCATTTCTCTCCTGTGCTTCTATGTGCAAAGGCTAATCATCAAGTTAGACTCAAAACCTAACACAGTTCTTCACCTGGGATAAGCTTGCCCCATAGCCTCAACTCCTCCATGTAAACCCTGTCACTGCTATTGGCCTTATAGCCAATAGGAGTGTGTGAGGAGGCAAGTGTGCAGGCACCTGTGAGTGTCTTGCTAATACTATCGTCTGCTAGGGTTCAGAAAAATTCTTCCAGGGGAAAAATATTCAAGTCGTGCTAACTTTTTTGGACCAGGCAACTTTTAAATTCTCAAAAAGGCATTAGCAGCAATCACATTCCCTTTTACACACACACACACACACACACACACACACACACACCAGCCTCTAAATGTTTTCTTTGTTCTTTGTACATGCCAATGGAAAGATAATGACACGATGACAATGAATTCCAGCACCTAACCAGCAACGCCTTTTGTGCTATACACATGTCCAACTCCTTTGATCTGCAGCTGCAACAGCTATTTACAGAGACTGGCACTGTACTGAGGAATTCCTGGTCAGCCAGAACTCTCGGTCTTGGGAAGCCATGTCCTTCCAGTCTGCAGCCTACGAGGCCTGCTCAGCAGCTCCTGTGGCTTCCCGGCTGCCCACAGCTCTATTTGAAGCTGGGCTGTCCTGAGCCTTCCCAGCGCTCATTTACCCTTCCTGCTTGCTGCTGCTTTGTTGTGATTCACTAAGAAGCAAGGAGCAGCAGCAACTCGTTTGCTCTTTTCTTGCTTTTTATCCCTCCAAGGGTGAGTTAAACTAGCACAGGTAAAAATGTGAGCTTTGCTTTACAAGCACCTGTCCGGAATATACGATTTCTGTCTCCCAAGTGACCTCGCTTGACTCAGTAAAATTCTTAAAACACCAACAAAGAAAACGACAGGGTTCAGTTTTATTAATCCCCTAAAAGCACATAATAAAAGATCAGGACAGATGACCTTCGTCACTGGAAGCGAGAATTGCAGTGGCTCAGATGACTCCCCCATCCTGGATCCTAAAGGATGAGAAACCCCAAAGCCATATAAATGGCACAGCACTGGGGAACAAGAGAAAGGAGAAGAATATTATCCACAAGACGGCTTTGGAAAACCTTAAACCACCTTGCTTCTCTGATTTCAGGATGGCCACTACTGTATGAGCCCTCCTGCAAGAACGAAACTATTTGAAAAACTCTCCCTTTAAGGTACAATTGATTTAGCCATAAATAAATCCAGGAGGGAACACTGCTCTTTGCCAGGATGGCCAGCGTGCACGATGTGCATGGTCTTTCACACAGCGATATTTGATAGGACCCAGCATTGGCTGCAAACTGCAATTTGCTCAGTGAAGCATGCACGTCCCATCCCCTGATGACTCGCTGCTCCTTCTACAAAGGCAGCAGCCCCTTGCCACTCACTATCCACCAAGGTTTACCTTATTCTGATAGCAAATATTTATCAAGTCAGCAGTGATTTTTATTCTAAAGAAAATACACAGGCCCAACAGCCGTGTTGGTTCAATTACAGAAATTATGTCTTCCCCCAGGTAATTCCTAATTGACTGAGTATAAGGATTACAATGCTCATTGAGGCTACTGGATCCCAACGATGCATTAGTCTCTGCCTCAGTGAACATTTTCTCCTGGTATGTCTCCTACGAGAAAAGGTTCATCTGTATCAGCAAGGCGTCAATTGAAAGGACGTGGGTGCTCACCAGTGTTATCACTTTTGATCAGTCTGGTTTTCAGTAAGAGCTTTAAAATGAAGAGCCCCTGGGTTTTCTAGAAATATCAAAATGCGCTAACAGGAAATGTCTTTTGGTCTGGCCTCTGTGCAAGCTGTAGAGGCAAGCTTCCTTTTCGGCCGGTCTACCACTGTTCTTTCAATTACTGCTCCTTCCTTAGGTTCACGTCCCTAAGGTGTGTGCCCTGCAGCCAAAGGCAATGGCTATTCTTATCTCCACGGGAGAGCAGTGCCGTTTGGTTCCTTCGAATAGATAACAACAGCAAATGATTATCATTTCTCTAGATTCAAATTTAATCTTGGCCATACCTCTAAGTGCATGATGAGCATGATTCTTTATTGCTCCACCTCGACAAAGCCTTTGAAAACTGGGAGTAGTAAATATTGGTCTCTGAGGGCTGTCTGTTTTTGAAAAGGAGAAATTAAAAACAGGCAAACTGTGATGTAAATTGCCCCCATGTAAACCTCAGAAATTAAGTGCCTCAGGATAGGCGCTTTCTGGGTCTCCCCTTTGCGGGAGTGTGGTTAGAAACAAGGCTGGGCAGTGGCTGAACAGCAAATGAGCACATTGTTCTGGGATGGTGTGATGTGGAAAGGGCCTGATCTCTCTCCCTGGCTACAAGTCTCCCACCAGCTCCCCTCAGGGACACAAGTGCCCTTTCCCGCAAATCCCTCTCCTTCTGTAACCGTTGTTTCAACTATTCACAAGGACAAAAGGGTGGCACATGCATTGGCTAGGGCTGCTATCACAAAGTTGCACAAAATGCGTGGCTTTCACAACATGAAGCTATCCCCTCCCCTCCCGAGAGCACTAGTCCAAAGTGGAGGCAGGAGCAGGGCTGGTTCCTTCTGAAGCCTGGCCTCCCTCCTTGGCTTGTAAACACCCGTCTTCTTCCTGAGCCTCTTCACATCACCTACCCTCTATGCTGTCCCTGGCTCTGTCCCCATTTTCCCCTTTCTATAAGGACTTCAGTCTTCTTGCTTAGGGTTTAGCCTGATGGCCTCATTTTAACTAATTAAATCTGTAATAACCTTGTTTCCCAATAAGGTAGCATTCTGAATTACTGGGAGTTAATACTTCAGTACATGAATGGGAGGGGGTCATGGTACAATTCAACTCACGGCATTTAGATTGGCAAACATCTCAAAGTTCCCACTCAGCAGAAAAATTATAGAGGAAGGAGGGAGGGAGGAAGGGTGGGAAGTATCATTGTGTGCTTTCAACTGTATATATGAAATACATGAAATGGGTTCTCTTTATACAAATAAATAAATTGGAAAAATCAATTCAGAATTGTTTTCTTGAAGCCAAAAATGAGAGGTAAACTTAGCTAAACTCTAGTAGCTACTTGTTACATAAAAGGATCTGGATACTACCTCTCCTCTTTGCTGTTCTCTTTGAGGAGAAATGAAGCTGCTGGTAGCTGCATTCTCCAGCCTGTGCCGGCTCTGCCCCTTCTGGGTGACACAAGAGCCCTGGCCGTCCTCTGCCATTCCACGCCCAAGGTCAGAACCTGCCATTGCTGATCTGTAAGACCAATAGCTTCATTTTATTTTATTTACTTTTCACTAGCCTTGAATCACCTTCCTAGTTATATTTATTGCATGTGCATTTTTTTTTGAAATCCAGAAATTGCAAAGCACACAGTGGATGGTCCAATCCTGCATGGTGAAGACATTAAGCTTTATATTGCACAAGTAGTTTCTTAACTTTGGTGAAGTAGAGAGTTTTGTAACATCCCCATGCTTTACTCTCTGTGTGTGGGTAGTGTCATACATGTAATATACATACAAGCACTACATGTTCTCAACTGTTGAAGTGGAGATGGAGGCAGGGGTCAGGGGATAGTGAAGGTGGCTTTGTTCCCTGGGTAAGGAGGAGCTGTTAGAATAATGTACAACTGACCTTTTGTTTATCCAGCTTCAAACCAAAGATATGTCTGTCCTAGAGGTAGGAAAGCATCTTATTTTTATATTGTTGATATTATTAAAAGGATTTATATTTAAAGGAATTTGGTAGTGTACCTATGTCCCTCAACAGGAAAATAAGGTTTCTTTAGACAAGCTGCATCAAAGACCTAAATCTTTAACATGTATTCATTTTGTTCAGAATCTACAGCAAAGAAGATATAAGAAAGGAAAGAATGTACAATGCCTTGTAAGTATTTTGGATGCTCACTTTCTGTTAACTTTGGGAAATAGCTTTTATTCAGTCAGATAGAAGGGTTAGAGTGACCCAGCAAGAAGCTGGATATTCATTTTATTTTGGGATGAGAAATGAAGTGCCAGGACATTTCATCACAGCCATAGGTCTACAGTCATTCTGAATCTGAACTCTCTGATTGGTTTCTCTGTAAACCTAAGGCCCTGGTGCCCTCCTCAGCACTGCCTGATGGATGGGCACCGCTCCTTCCTGGAGAGAATCCCTCAAGTGATTCCCAGCGACTACTGCACGAGATGATCATAACTGAGTCACACCTTTAAAGGAAACAATCTGTAGTTATGACAAATTGGGGGTAACTGTTAAACCCACAGGTATTGCTACATCAGAGTGGAGCACAGAAGATTGATAAGAAAAACCTGTGTTGGTGAAGAGTTAAATACAGCAAAGAAGATGATTGAACTCCTACACATGAATTTCAAATTTTTTTTACACCAAACAAACTTAACATTTAATTCCATTTTTTCATAAACTTTTGGAAGTACCCTTGTATTATGTCCCCCTCCTGAATAAGAAATTAGCTATGGGAGTTCTGCAACTAGGATCTTCTTTAAGAGTATAAGTGGATTTACACTTAGCATGCTTAATGCTAAGGCCATGATTGCTAAATATGAGTGGGTTAAAAGTGAAAAAGAAAAAGTGATATATCAATATGTAATATAGTCATTTATAAAATCATTTCTGAGTGCAGGTAGATTCACTTTTTTAAGATTTATTTATTTTGGGGCTGGCACCATGGCTCACTTGGTTAATCCTCTGCCTGCGGCACCGGCATCCCATATGGGCGCCAGGTTCTAGTCCCGGTTGCTCCTCTTCCAGTCCAGCTCTCTGCTGTGGCCCGGGAATGCAGTGGAGGATGGCCCAAGTGCTTGGGCCCCTGCACCTGCATGGGAGACCCGGAAGAAACACCTGGTTCCTGGCTTCAGATCAGCGCAGCACCGGCCATAGCGGCCATTTCGGAGGTGAACCAATGGAGAGAAGACCTTTCTCTCTGTCTCTCTCTCTCACTGTCTATAACTCTACCTGTCAAATAAATTTAAAAAAAAAGATTTATTTATTTGAAGGCAGAGTTACAGACAGAGAAGGAGAGATGCGGAGAGAGAAAAAGAGAGAGAGAAAAATCGTCCATCTGCTGGTTCACTCTCCAAATGGCTGCAAATTCCTCAGGCTTGGGCCAGGCCAAAGCCAGGAGGCAGGAGTTTCTTCCAGGTCTCCCACATGAGTGCAGGGGCCCAAGGACTTGGGCCATCTTCCACGGCTTTCCCAGATGTACTAGCAGGGAGCTGGATCAGAAGTGGAACAGCTGGGACTAGAACCAGTGCCCATATGAGTTGCCGGTACTGCAGGCTGCGGCTTAACCCACTGTGTCACAGAGTCCGCCCTTAGTTCATTTTTATTTGCCTACTCGACATTCAGAAAGATGATCTTCAAAAGCTAAAAAGTAAAAATTGCATATGAGAATTCAGAATTCTACAATCTTCAAAACCAACTTTATTTGTAGATGTTTCCTAAAAATTGTTTTGATAAAGACAAGCCCCTAAAATAGAAATTACACATGTGTTATTCATATAGAAAATGTCAGGTCATAGTTCTGTGGGTTTTAGGATTTCCATGTGATCTAAAATCCTCTACTTCCTTTAGTGGATTGTAGATTTCTAAATTGATGACTTTAAAATACAATTGTTTTTCTATTAGATTTCACTGGGATTTATTTAGGCATCATGCCTTTCACTAAAAGGGCATCAAGTACATACTGGATCACAATTCAGTGTATCCAGAATCTTCCAAACCTTAGATGTAGTCAACCTGAGACTCAAACAATGGCATTAGAAATTCGCTTTTTGTCTCTTTTGAAGCTATTTATTTCTGCAAGTAAATCTACCACATTATTTTCTTTTAGTCAAGATAGTATAAGGGAGATGATTAATAAAGAATAAGAAAAACATTGTAAATATAAGCTTTGATCATATAAATTCATAGACAAAATATTTGATATTTTCTTGACCTCTTAAAATTGCTACATCCATAAACAACATAGTCCTTTACCACACTCAAGACATGTAATAATTCCTGAAGTCTGTGATCTTCAGTGTGAATTGTTAAATAATCAAAAGATGATTCTAATGTGGGGGTGGAATTTCAAAATGCAAACAAAATCTGTGATCTTGCATTAATCAGCAAATGATTTTTAATATGGCTTTAGAATTTAGAGGCTTTTAAATTTACATGCAATTACAATGAAAACATATATCTTTAACTGTTAATTGTTAATGCAAGGTATCAAAATCATACACCCGAATACTTTCTTTTTTTAAGATTTATTTATTTATTTGAAAGGCAGAGTTACAGAGGGGCAGAAGCAGAGGCACAGAGAGAAAGAGAAAGAGAAATATCTTCCATGTGCTGGTTTACTCCTCAAATGGCTGCAACAACCAGAGCCTGGCTAATCTGAAGCCAGGAGCTTCTTTCAGGTCTCCCACGTGGGTGCAGGGGCCCAGGCACTTGGGCCATCCTCTGCTGCTTTCCCAGGCACATTAGCAGGCAGCTTTATTGAAAGTGGAGTAGCCAGGACTCAGATGAGCACCAGTATGGGTTGCCGGCCCTGCAGGCTACTGCTTTAGCCTGCTTTGCTACTTTCTTTAGGAAAACAGCATGAACTTCTTAAGAGAAGTAGTCAGTGTCAATCTCTATTATGCTAAACAAGAACTCAACATTAGCTTGCAAATGATCTCTTTATTATCTTTTCCCCAGTCAACAAAAATTCCTAGGAATGATAACATTATTTTTATTAGATGTGTTGAGTGGCCCCACCTTTCCTTTTGGATAGTTATAATTCTGTTTCATTATGCTCTTAACACAATCCTAGAAGTCAAAAAGTCTTCCAGGGGCTCTTGCAGAGAGAGATGGCTTTCAGTCTTCAGCGTGGGGGAGAGTCTCTGTTCCCCTTGTGTTAGTGTGTTCCCTTTCCTGGGAACAACGCCAGGTATTACACAGGATTCCTTTGTATTCCATACACACTCATGTTCTTTTTTTTTTTTTTTAAGATTTATTTATTTATTTGAAAAGCAGAGTTACAGAGAGGCAGAGAGATAGAGAGAGAGAGAGAGAGAGAGAGGTCTTCCATCCACTGGTTCACTCTCCAGATGGCCACAATGGCCGGAGCTGCGCCGACCCAAAGCCAAGAGCTAGGAGTTTCGTCTAGGTCTCCCCTGTGGGTGCAGGAGCCCAAGCTTTTGGGCCGTCTTATACTGCTTTCCCAGGCCATAGCAGAGAGCTGGATTGGAAGTGGAACAGCTGGGACTCAAACTGGCGCTGTAGGCAGCAGCTTTACCTGCTATACCACAGCGCCAGCCCCACTCATGTTCTTTTGCTCCTAAACTTGTAAAAAGCTTCTCTTACTCATTTTCTATTGATAAGGTCTGCTTAGTCATCTTCAGATTATATAATCTTAGAAAAGTCAGTGGGTAGGAATGATTTAAAGAGTGTACTACTTGAAAAACAAGCAAAGCTGGGATGCGAAGGGAGAAATTTCCTCCAGTTTACCCCATAGCTGAAAGGATGATAGGAAAAGCTATAAAAAGAAAAACATTAATAAAAAAGTTTGCTATTTCCCATTATTTTTTCTCAGTACTCTTCCTATAAGTCAGGCTTATGCAAAATAATATCACCACTAGAAAAAATTGAAAAAAGATGTGAAGACAGTCATCCCACAAGCCAAGATACTGATTGTAAACAACTTGGGAAAAATAACTTCGCTTTATCAAAGCCATGAACCTGAAAATGATGCATCACTATTTACCTATGAAATCAGCAAACCTTAAAAATAATCACAACAGGGGCTGGGGCTGTGGCATAGCAGGTTAAAGCTGCTTCCTGCAGTGCCGGCATCCCATACAGGTGCCGGTTCAAGACCTGGCTGCTCCACTTCCGGTCCAGCTCTCTGCTATGACCCGGGAAAGCAGTAGAAGATGGCCCAAGTCCTTGGGCCCCTGCACCCGCATGGAAGACCCCGAGGAAGCTCCTGGCTCCTGGCTTCAGATCGATGCAGCTCCAGCCGTTGAGGCCATCTTGGGAGTGGATCAGCGGATGGAGGATTTCTCTCTCTCTCTCTCTCTCTCTCTCTCTTTCCTTCTTTCTCTGTGTAACTCTGACTTTCAAGTAAATAATAAATAAATCTTTAAAAAAATAATCACAACAGACCTAATATAAACTCATGCACTGCTAATAGCAGTTTCAAAATAACATAACTATTTAATTTATGTATTTATTTATTTTTGTTTGAATTTCTTAGTAACATATATTAAAGTATTAAAAAGTACTTTGGTGTGGGTTATTATCAAGTTAGAAGTAAGAATTAGTTTGTCATTTTTTTACCAGAAATCTTTTATGTAAGGAATACAAACTTCATATATTTCATAATTACAACTTTGGGAACATGGTGATTCTTCCTACTGTACCCACCTTCCCACTCCTCTTCCTTCTCCCTCTCCTATTCCCATTCTTATTTTTTACTAAGATCTATTTTCAATTAACTTTATACACATATCATTAATTCTATGTTAAGTAAAGAGTTCAACAAATAGGTGAAAAAAAAGAAACTACTCCTCAACAGTCGAGACAAGGGCTGTTCAAAGTCACTGCTTTTCAAAGGGTCAATTTCATTTCTATTTAGGTGCTCTATTAATTATCACAGATCAGGAAGAACATATAACATTTGTCCTTTTGGGACTGGCTTATTTCACTAAGTATGATGTTTTCCAGTTTCATCCATTTTGTTGCAAAATGTTGGATTTTTTTTTTTACTGCTATATAGTATTCCATGATGTACATACCCCAAAATTTCTTTATCCAGTCTTCAGTTGATGGGCATTTGAGTTGATTCCATATCTTAGCTATTGTGAATTGAGTGCAATAAACATGGGGGTACAGATAACTCCTTCATACACTGATTTTACTATTTTAAAATATTTAGTTTATTTATTGGCAGGATAGAGTGACAGGAAGAAAGGGAAAGACAAAGAAAGAAAGAGTTTTCTATTCATTTGTTTACTCCCCAAATGGCCACAAAGGCTAGGACTGAGGCAAAACCAAAGCCAGGAACTGCATTGGGTCTCCCTCATGGGTGGCTGGGATCCAAGTGTTTGGGACATCATCTGAGCCTTCCCAGGTGAATTAGCAGGGAGCTGAATTGGAAGCAAAGTAGCCAGCACTTGAAAAAATTGCTCCAGGGCAGTGCTATGCTGCAGAAGGTTAATCCTCTGCCTGCAGTGCCAGCATCCCATACGGGTTGTAGTCCTGCTGCTCCTCTTCTGATCTAGCTCTCTGCTAAGGACTAGGAAAGCAGTAGAAGACGTTCCAAGCACTTGGGCCCCTATACCCATGTGAGAGACCTGGGAGAAGCTCCTGGTTCCTGGCTTCAGATTAGCCCAGCAGTTGCAGCCATTTGGGGAGTGAACCAGTGGATGGAAGACCTTTCTCTCTGTCTCTCCCACTCACTGTCTGTAACTCTACCTCTCAAATTAATAAATAAAATCTTTAAAAAATTGCTCCAACATGAAATTCCAACATCACAAGCAATGGCTTAACCCATTGCACCGCAATACTACCCTCAATGATTAAAAAAAAAAAGAGAGAGAGAGAGAGAGACAACATTTCAAATCTTTGATAATGTTCCTAACACCTTTTCAATATATTATAATTGCTAGAATGTGTTATTTATTTATTTATTTATTTTTTTGACAGGCAGAGTGGACAGTGAGAGAGAGAGACAGAGAGAAAGGTCTTCCTTTGCCGTTGGTTCACCCTCCAATGGCCGCCGCGGCCGGCGCGCTGCGGCCGGCGCACCGCGCTGATCCGATGGCAGGAGCCAGGAGCCAGGTGCTTTTCCTGGTCTCCCATGGGGTGCAGGGCCCAAGCACCTGGGCCATCCTCCACTGCACTCCCTGACCACAGCAGAGAGCTGGCCTGGAAGAGGGGCAACCGGGACAGAATCCGGCGCCCCAACCGGGACTAGAACCCGGTGTGCCGGCGCCGCTAGGCGGAGGATTAGCCTAGTGAGCCGCGGCGCCGGCAGAATGTGTTATTTATTAAATGTACAAATATAATCCCAATATACATCAAGATATTCAATGCAAGGTATATTGACATTGGATTTGAAAAATAAAAATCTGTATATCCAATAAGAGAATAGTTAAATTCATTGCAGATCATCAACTTTATAAAATGTGTTTGAACAAGTTCAGAGTTGGTGAACTCAAGGGGCTTCCATAGCCTAGACAGCTCATGGCAAGAGTCTCGGGTGATTGCTGACGTCATAAATAAGAGTGCCAATTGTTAAATCAACAACGGGAGTCATTGTGCACATGCTCCCCACGTAGGATCTCTGTCCTTAATGTGTTTTACTATGAGAGTTAAAGATAACACTACTAGTCGAACAATACCCTATATCTTGTGTGGTTGTGTGAGGGCAGTCTGTTGAAATCCTTGCTTAGTATATACTAAGTTGATCTTCTATATATGAAGGTAATTGAAAATGAAACTCAATGAAGGGTGGGATGGGAGAGAGAGTTGGAGAAGGGAGGGTCACGGGAGGGAGGGAGGTTGGGGGAAGGGAAAGCCAGAACAGTATAAAAGTTGCACTCTGTAAATTCACATTTATTAAAAAAAAATAAAAAATAAAAAAGACAAAAAAATAAAATGTGTTTGAAGATAATTCATTAATATACTATAGAGACAGGGAAACCCATTATAAAATACTACCCCATAACATAAATTAGTTCTTCATGATAATTATAATAGTAAAACATTATTAAATAAAATATGGGTAAGTTGAAGTACTTTGGGGCATTAGAGCAATGTGACTTTGGGTATTCTTTTTACTTTTGCAGCCCATTATTTTATTATCATGTTATTTAGTGTTTTAAAATTCATTATAATAATATTCTTCTTCCATAAGGCTACAACCTGAATTTCAACAACTCAATTGTGTCGAAATCTTGCTGATAATCACTGAAATTCAATAGTGTAGATCTGGGCAATGACCAACTATTAGCCAAAACAGCAGATAGAATGAAGAATGCAGTTCTTGAAGGAAAACTACCTCTCTCCTAGCACCCATGATTTCAGCAGTAATTTCATGTTAGGCTGCTGTCCTGAGTAGTTAAACTGAAATAAAATAACTCCAGAGAGATGCACATTTTAAAACTCAATTTGGCTTAGCTTCTTGAGAAGCTTCACTATGGCCTTTCCAATCGACTCTGGCAACTTCCCAGACTCCAAAGTATCATTAGAAACTCTAAGAAAAAAACTATGCATGTCAGGCATAACTTCGTCAAAATTAAGCTGAAAGCCCATCTGGCTCCACTGTCTTATTGAATTTGTCACATTTTATAGGTAGTTGAGTTTCTTTCCTAATAATCAATCTCTGCAAAGGATGACACAAATTACTTTATTGCATAAGCAGCCTGCTACAGTTGGTTACCTCAACATGACATTCTCTCTCTCCCACAATTTCATGATTTATATGAATTTCTAAATTTTTATTTTGAAGACTCAGTTTTTCACTTTCCAGTGGTCTTCACACACCCCCATCCTAATAAATCAGCACCCAGTTGTAAGTAGCATCACATCTCCCCATGAATGTTAAACAGTCTCCTGACCGATCACCTCGTATAACTACTCACCACTTCAGTCTGTTTTCACACTGGACCCAAAGTCCATTTTCAAAACACAGTTTGGCTACAACCTCTATTTTTCTATATTTTCCAACCACTTCCTGTTAAAATCCTACAATGGCCTCTTCCTAACAGGATCTCCAACTTCTTTATTCTTTTTAAAATTTGTTTTATTTTATGTGTTTGAAAGACAGAGAGACAGACAAAAAGAAATCTACCATTCATTGTTTCACTCCCCAAATGTTGGCAACAGCCAGGACTGGACCAGACTGAAGCTAGGAGCAAGAACTCAATCTAGGTTTCCCCTGTGGGTGTCAGGGACCCAACTACTTGAGTCATCACCTACTGCCTCCCAGGTGCACATTGGCAGGAGCTGGAATCAGAAGCAGCACTGGAACTTGGACCTAGGCTCTCTGATATGAGATGAGGGGTCCCAGGGCTGTGTTTTAATTGCCATGCCGAATATTTGTCCTGGTTTAGTAGGCTTCGGTTCTCTCCTGATCTCCCTTCCACCTCACTTGCCAGCTGTACCTCACATTTCTCTTCCAGTGTTTCTGGTGCTGTACTCGTGCTGGGCCTTCATTACCCCATGCTCATGAGGCTCTCCTGCCAACCCCTGCCAATCACCCAAAGGCATTGGTTCTTGCTTCTTGCTATTCAGACTTTGACTGAATGTTCATTCTTTTGCTACCCCTCACTGAGGCAACTCTCCTTACCTTTCAGATCTTAAGGAAGCCTGTTCTGAACATACAGAATATGTCAAATCCACCATTGTTCTCACTATCAATATTCTTTGCTTTTTCCTCCTGCTTGTTACACGTTTACATATTCATGCACTTATTTAATCAATCTTGTCTTCTCCACTAGCTTTCAAGCCCCAACAGAGGAGAGATCACATTATGTTTTCTCCTCTGTATGTCCTCAGCAGAGCTCTGCTCATACAGTAGGCACTCAGTAAGTGAATGAATGAATGACTGTTTGCCAAGAAAATAAAATATTTTCTCTTGGTTCCTTTACCTTTCTGGATTTTCTCCCCTAAAACTAAAAGCTATGTTCTGTTTACTTACATAATACAGATTCTAGAGGTTACCAGACATTGGCACTACCAGCCAATCTGAAATTGTTTGCACATGGTTGACACTTAAAAAAAAAGTTGGTAAGTAAAAGAAATGTCTCCATATATGAGGCCAACAAGTCAACGGTGGGCAGGGCTAGAACATAAACATCTCAGTTCACTGTATCTCAGCTGATGAGGAAAACTCTGAAGAAAAAACCTAGAAATAGTCCCTTGTTTCTTACTTCCTAAGCACACTTTGAAATCAAGTTTGTGCCAGACACCATGTGCCTAGAATATAGTCTCAGTGCCTGCTCTCAAGGAGGTCCCTGTCTTAGCTGCTCCACAGTCACACGATGGTACTGAAGAGATCTTCTAAAACTTGTGGAGTCACACTCCCATGTCCCAGACATGAAGTTCTTCCTCTGCTAAAACAGTCTAGCATAAATTTACTGAGGTTTTACCAATAGCTTCATAACCTTTGCTTTTATAATGGAAAAAGTTTTTAAATTATCTATAACAAGTGCTTTAAATGTGTGCTGTATGGGTTGATTTATTGATTTATACTTTATAGAAACTTTAAAGAAAAATCTTACTATCGCATTGTTTTATTCTCCTCAGCTCATCTCAAGATCCTTCAAAAAAATAGTAGTGTTCAACTGTAGTCGGAGACAGATATCTCTCAACAACACTCAAGTCCACTTAGGGTTATGAGAAGCCAATTGCACAGATAAAAATGTGTTAGTTGAAGTTCCCCACTTTAGTAACTAAATAGCCTTCAACAAACTCAAGATATCTTGAAATACCAGGAAAGAGATTGGCAACTTCAGATCGGAAGCTAATAGTAGTCAATAAATCAGATTTGAAACTGATTGCAAATTTAGAAGTCCAATGAGCAACTCTACTGAAAGTTTTTCAACTGTACAATGGGTTAATAATAATTGGGCTTCAATTAAGTGCTTTCATTTATATTGGAAAATATTAATCTGACAATACAAAAGTGTGTTGGAAGAAAAAGATGGGGCAGGGGAATGTGTGTGTGTGTGTGTGTGTCTGTGTGCAGGGAGTTTTTATTCTCAACAAGCATACAGTCACAGCTTTTCAAGAATGTGGGAATTCAAAGGGATCTTATTTTCAAAGTGAGAAGAGGCTTGCGTGGTTATGTTTTTTGTATAACATTTCTTGAGCTATTTATCAAGGCACAGAATTGAAGAAATATGATAACAGCTGGTACTGTCTAGGAATTACTGTACTTAATTAAAAATTAGATGTAGGTCCTGGCAGCTTTGGTTTCACAAGCTGCCTGATTTACCCATGGAGGGGAATTTCAGTCCCACTTAGTACAACCTGTACATCAGTACACAGGAGCCTGCTGTGAGCAGATTCTCTGCAGGGATGCGGAAGACCATCCACAACTGACTAGGAAAATGGACAAAGGACTGTGGTTTTGTTTATTTATTATGAAATTATTTAAATTGTGTTAGTTTTGGCCAACTATCCAAGCAACATTCACTTCTATATGTAGAGAATTAAGAAAAGTAAAGGAAATAAATGAAACTTATTCCTAGAGCTAAAACAGTATGACTGTTCAGATTCTATTACATTTCCTTCCATTTTTAGGCACTCAATACGTATTTTAATTCTTAATGAAATTTTTTCATTATATTACATTTTCAGTTTTTGGTAAGGGGTAAATAATCAGTCTCATGCATAGTTTCAAGGTCAAGAACCTGTCTGTAAAACTTCAACTTACTTTGTTAAACATGCTTAAGAAACATGTATTTCATAGCTGTATAATAATTAATAATTTAGGTATATTATGATGTTTCAAAGCATACCCCAATTGCAGATATTTAGATGGTTTATATTTGTTTTTTCCCTCTTAAACATTGCTAAATTTCTCCAATCATTTAGTTAAATCTCTGAAAGACTTTTGAGATACAAAATATATGTATTAAAATTATTTTTCAGGGCATTAACACTATCAAATACAGTATATCAAAGTATCCATTTCATCACAAACTTAACTTATTTGAATATTTAAAATCTTATATTTTGTAACAATTCATGAAAAGTATGAAATTCCATTATTGTAATGTGGATTTGATTACTATTGATGTTGCACAGTGTTGTCCATGTACCCTACTCTTTTTTTTTATTTAATAAATGTGAATTTACAAAGTGCAACTTTTGTATTGTTGTGGCTTCCCCCCCACAACCTCCCTCCCTCCCACGGCCCTCCCCTCTCCTACTCCCTCTCCCATCCCGCCCTTCATTGAGTTTCATTTTCAATTACCTTCATATACAGAAGATCAACTTAGTATACACTAAGCAAGGATTTCAACAGGCTGCCCTCACACAACCGCACAAGGTATAGGGTATTGTTCGACTAGTAGTGTTGTCTTTAACTCTCATAGTAAAACACATTAAGGACAGAGATCCTACATGGGGAACCTGTACCCAGTGACTCCCGTGGTTTATTTAACAATTGGCACTCTTATTTATGACGTCAGCAATCACCCGAGACTCTTGCTATGAGCTGTCTAGGCTATGGAAGCCCCTTGAGTTCACCGACTCTGAACTTGTTTAGTCAAGGCTGTATCACAGTGGAGGTTCCTTCTCCCCTTCAGAGAAAGGCGCCTCTCTCCTTGATGGCCTGTTCCTTCTGCTGGGGTCTTGTTCACCAGGATCTTTCATTTAGATTGTTTTTGCCACCGTGTCTTGGCTTTCCATGCCTGTGAGACTCTCATGGGCCTTTTAGCCAGATCCGAATGCCCCAAGGGTTGATTCTGAAGCCGGAGTGCTGTTTGGGGTGTTTGCCATTCTATGAGTCTGCTGTGTGTCCTGCTTCCCCCACAGGATCATTCTCTCCCTTTTAATTCTATCCTTCATTATTTGCTTACACTGTCTTGTTTGTAAAATCTCTTCGACACTTACCCTATCTTTTTTGATCGGTTGTGTACTTATACTTATCACTTTACCAAGTGTGCTGGCATTGCCATGTACCCTACTCTTATGAATTATCTTTTCAAATGTGATTTGCTTATTTTTTCAAGAGAAATATTAGTGTGTTTCTTATTAATCTATAAACACACAAAATATCAATATATTAATGCATATTTATATTTTACCTTTTATATTTATATATGAAATACACAAATATATTTACATAATAATATGATATATCAAAATATATTTAAATAAATGTATAAATATATTCATATAATTATATAATGTTTATATAATAATATCTACTCACATATACTTATATTTATCTACTTATATAAAATAAGTATATAAAATATACTTAATATTACAATTTATATATTTTGTACATATATTATATAATATTTTATAATATTTATATGTTTATATATAAATTTTATGTTGTATATAAATATATTATATGTTTAAATACTATATAAAGATTATATATTTTAACATAAATATATACATTTATTACACAGTATATATTTATACTATAAATATTATTATATATTGTATTATATAATAGGTTATATATTATAAATATATTGATATGTAATATATATTAACATATAATTTATTTAATTCTGGAATATTTCTTTAACTTTTTTTCTATTTTAACTTTCTTCAGAATACTTTTTGACATTTATTCTTTATGCATGAGGGTTTTTTTTTTTTTTTTTGACAGACAGAGTGGACAGCAAGAGAGAGACAGGAAGCAAGGTCTTCCTTTTTCCACTGGTTCACCCCCCCAATGACCGCTGCGGCCGGCGCACCACACTGATCCGAAGCCAGGAGCCAGGTGCTTCTCCTGGTCTCCCATGTGGGTGCAGGGCCCAAGGACTTCCTCCACTGCACTCCCGGGCCACAGCAGAGAGCTGGAAAGGAAGAGGAGCCACCGGGACTAGAACCCTTGTGCCAGCACCGCACGGCCTATTGAGCCGTGGAGACAGCCTATGCATGAGTTATTGAAATCTTATTATGGGCTGCACACTATTTTGATCCTGGTGACACAGGAATGAACAAAATAGTCAACACTCTCGCCTCTTGAAGATGGAATACAAGAATCAAGGAGCCTCATTTTCAAGAAGCTTGCATTGTAGTTTATCTAAAAGACAGAAAATAGATTAAAAGTTAATTGATGTTACGCTGGAATATGGTAAGAGCTACGGACAAAAAGAAATACAGAGAAGGGAGATAAAAAGTGCAAGTGATAGGATTTCCAGTTTCTATTAGGAAGGTTGAGGAGAATCAAAAACTTAAAGAACTAGGAAGTGCAAAAAGTCTATGGGTAGGATGTTTAGGGAACAGTAAAACAAAAGTCAGGGTGTCTGAAATAAATAGAAGCTGGGATTCTATCAAAGAGATTATAGGGATCCAGACCATGAAGGATCTGATATGGGTTAGATAAAGAGCTAGTTAGTGACTAAGAGAGTCGAGAGGCTTCCAGTATTCTTCGTGTCTTAGTCACACACTGATAAACTCCACTCCCTTCTGTACCATTTCCCATGAAGTCCTTGCACCACCTCCATAGAGCAGAAGACGCCATGATGAACGTGTGCATGCTGAGCTCCACATGGAAACACTGTGAAACCTTCCAGAGATCACAGATGCACTGAACCCCACGCAAACTCTACCCAATTTTATATTCTGTTAGCATTCTAGCTCCTATCGAATAAAGGGGGTAATCAAACTCAAGTGGGGGCAATTCTCCCTCATGATGTTTTCCACATTCACCTCTGAATGTATACCATTTCTTTACTATCTTTTAATAAATCCTGCCCCCATTATTGATTGCATTCTATCTATGTCTCTGCTTGAATTCCCTCATGCTGAGACATGAACTTGAGATAAACTCAGCTGAGGACACCATCGTACCCCACAACAGTGCTAGACTTTGGTATTCACTTTGAGTGAGAAAGTGACAATTGGAGAGTTCTATATAGAGTAGTTTTATGATTTGATGTTGTCTCATTCTGGATGCTGGATTGGAAATTTGTAGAGGCTACCACAGTAATCCAAATAAAGGATGAAATAGAGTGATGGTAATATAGAACAATAAAATTCTCTATGTACATTGAGAAAGAGCTGAAAGTATTTACTCAAGGCAAGGTATGGAAAGTTAAAAACAAGTCAATGATGATTCAAAGATTTTTGACCTGCAACTAGAAGTACAGAGTTGTTATTAAGTTAAATGGGAATAATTTTAGGAGGAACAGATTTAGATGGAGAATATGGGGAGCTCGGTTTTAGGCATGCTGAATTTGTGTCTTATTAGACATCCAGCAGTCGAGAAAAAAATGACTTTAGGAGAGAAGCCAGAGTTAGAAATACACATGTGGGAAGCATTACCATATAGGTAATTCTAATGCCAAGGTGTGATGTCACTAAAGGAGTGACTGTAGACACAAAACAGGACAAAGGCAGAGCTCTTGGAGAATTCTAACTTGTGGGAGACTCTGAGAGTTGGTCATTTGGAGTTATGAAAGCTAGGAGACTCCTGAAATACATAGGAAGAAATATTTCAGACACAAAGTAATAATTAACCAGAATAAAAGGGAGACAGAGATGCAGATTTCCTATAAAATATAACAGCATGGAGGTGTTCAGTGACCTTCACAAAAAAACAACTTATAGCTCATAAACAGCTTGGAATCTTAGGAATGGTAAGAGTGCCTTTTGTAGGTTAATCAGATGACAATGGCTGAGGGTCTCCAGATAGCCCCCAAATATTGACTGGTTACCAGGACAACTCACCATGTCATTAAAGGGTTGTTATTTTCAGGACCTAGTTTGGTGGACAGGATGAAGGTTAAGCTGTTCAGCAGTGGCCATGCCTAGGTAATTAAGTTTCTACTAGAAACCCAGAAGGATTGGGTCAAGGAAGCTCCCAGGTACCTGAACACATACAGGTGCCTGTGTGGTGGCATTCCTGGAGAAGGCATAAAACTTTAGAGCCACTTCTTCCACACCTCATCCTATGCATTTGTCCCACCTGGAGGTTCATCTGTATCTTTTGTAATATCCTTTATAATAAACCAGCAAAATGTTTTCCTAGTTCAATGACCTGTTCCAGCACATTAATCAAACTTGAATAAGGGTTTGTGGGAACCCCTAGTTTGTAACTGGTTGGCAGAAAATATAAGTGACAATCTACTACTTGGACTGGCAACTGAAGTCAGAGGCAGAGGCGGGTGTTATGGCATAATGAACTAAGCCTCCACTGGCAATACCTGCATCTCCTACCAGAGTGCCGATTCCAGTCCTTGTTCCTCTGCTGATCCATTTTCCTAGTAATGAATTCTGGGAGGCAGCGGATGATGGCTGAAGTGCTTGGGAGACTTGAATGGAGTTCCTGGTTCCTGGCTTCAATTTGGCCAACCCTGGCTATGTGAGCATTTGGGTAGTGAATCAGCAGATGGAAGATGTCTCTTTCTCAGTCTCTCTTTCTCTGTTACTCTGCCTCTTAAGTAGCCAGAAACAAATTTTAATAAATATAGCAGAGGACAGTCTTATGGGACTAAACCCTCACCTTGTGAAATCTGATCCTATGTCCAAGTTCATAGTGTTTGAACTGAATTGAATGATACATCACTAGCTGGGGTTTTCTGTAGAATCATCTACAGAAGATAACAGATTGTTTTGGGGGGACCCCCCACAGAACTGGGGTCACAGAAATGCACTGAGTGGTGAGAGTATAGTAGGGATTGAGGCGTTTCCTTTTGCTCCCATCCTTATAGAAGCCTCTTAGAATGATTTGAGAGAAAAATAGGTGAAAAAGATTTGGTGACAGCAAATAAAAACAATTGTGAAAAGTTTTGCTGCAAAATGCAACAGTGGTATCTAGGGAAGCTAGTTCTAGTAGTCAACTTTTCATTACCCTAACTAAATTGTCTGAGAGAAGCTTCTTGGGAAGGAAAGGATTTATTTTGGCTTACAGTTTGGAGATTCACAGTTCAAGATCTGGCAGTCCCATTACTATTATCTGGTGGAGCCTGGTAACTGCAGATCACGTACAGAGAAATTATTACATGGCAAGCCAGGAAACAGAGAGGAGAGAGACAGACAGCACACTCTGATTTTTGATGTGATCTTCACTTTTAAAGATACTGCTTTGAGCATGGAGTTCCAACCTAGCAGCCCAGTCCATTCCAATCACTTCCCAAAAGCTCCATCTTCAGACACAAAAACTGAATCAAATCTCTACCCTAATCCACCAACCATTGGCATTAATCCATTAACATAAGACTTTGCCATTTAAAAATATGCCTGAATTTGGGGAATGAAGTCTTGTTCAATCCATAACATCTGTTGCTAGATATTTCATAGAGGAGTTCTGAGTACACTTTAACGTTGATGAGAAAGATCTAGAGAGGTGGGAAAAGATTCAAGATAGGAGACTTACTGCAGCAACGCATTGAAATATCCTGGTATGTACTACAGAAACAGAAGATTTAACTCTGAGTAGGAGTAAGCACAGTTTATTCTTAGTAACATGAGAAGACATAAGACATGAAACATGATGGTAATAGGTAAAGTGGAAAACTTGAAAGTTTTCTCCTGTTTCTTAGTAAAATAGAAAGCAAATCCATCAGCGAAGAGTGACACAGGATTTATTTTTTTAAAGGACAAATATGGTGAGCCCTCTCTTTTTCTTTAATTTCTTTCATTGCTTTTCAGTTTAGGAGTTCACTTTTCTCTTCCCTAATAAGATTGCTTAAAGAATTCCCATATTTTCTTCTAATGAACAATTTTTATGTTTAAATTATTTTTATAGATTTCAAGGGAATAATTATTCAATAAGTAAATCTAAGTAAGACACCTAACCCAGGATCTATAAATGAGCAATCGATGAAAGTTTAGTATTTAAATATGTAAGATTACAAACATTTGCTGTAAGTAAGGATAAAAGAGAAATCTAACATTAAAACTGGGCCAGTTGAGTAGTCTCTATGAATTGGCTAACAAAATATGGCAGCATGACAGTTCTAATCCTAGGTCTCCAGAGTTCTTGCATGCTGCTATGCTGTCTCCTGGGATTCTGCAGCCACCACCTGAAGACTGCAGTTTGGCATCCTGGAGAACGAGACCACATAGATGAAAGCTTGGTTACTCAACAGGAGCTCTTGGACACCTGAGAGAGCCCACCTTCCTACACAGCCACATTTGACTGCGGTCATGTGAGCCTGTTCAGAAAAGATCCACATAGCTGAGCCCGTGGCTGCTACTATTTTAAGTCTACTAAATTTTGGTGGGCTTGTTATGCACACATAGCTCATTGATATATTTGTATTTCTGTGTTATTGAGAGAAAAGAAGAGGCTGACATCATTTGAAAGCAGACATTAATCATAAGGGAAAATATGAGCTTAAGATATCATTGCCTAAATTTTCCTCTGCCAAGCACTGTCCAGTGAATGCTCATGGAAAGAGGAATCTCCATGATGAGATAATTCTAAGAGGGGCCGGCGCTGTGGCGCAGCGGGTTAACGCCATGGCCTGAAGTGCCGGCACTGGTTCTGGTCTCGGCTGCTCCTCTTCTGATCCAGCTCTCTGCTATGGCCTGGGAAAGCAGTGGAAGATGACCCAAGTCCTTGGGCCCCTGCACCTACATGGGAGACCCGGAGGAAGCTCCTGGCTCCCGGCTTCGGATCAGAGCAGCTCCGGCAGTTGTGGCCATCTGGGGAGTGAACATCAGATGGAGGACCTCTCTCTCTGCCTCTCCTCTCTCTGTGTGTAATTCTGACTTTCAAACAAAATAAATAAATAAATCTTTAAAAAAAGAATTCTAAGAGTACATACTACATTCTACTACTGGAGCTTTATAATATGCATTATAATATCAAGCCTTTGAGTTGTAGTGCATGATCTGAAACCCAGTGAATTCTCAACAAGTACTCAAGTACTTTTCATCATCTTTTCATTGTCAGCAGCAGCATTCTTGTGTTCACCAGGTACAAATTAAATCTGTCAATTTGCAAATTTAAAATTTTGTAAGTAATTGATGTATCTTTCAGATTCTTCTAGTCAATTAATCTTATAGTAGATTAAAAATAATTTTAGAAGATTTATGTATTTATTTGAAAGGCAGATTTACAGAGAGGCAGAGGCAGAGAGAGAGGTCTTCTATCCACTGGTTCATTCCCCAGATGACCTCAGCGGCTGGAGCTGTGCCAATCCGAAGCCAGGAGCCAGAAGCTTCTTCTGGGTCTCTGACATGTGCACAGGGGCCCAAGGACTTGGGCCATCTTCTACTGCTTTCCCAGGCCATAGCTGAGAGTTGGATTGTAAGTGGAGCAGCCGGGGCTAGAACCAGCGCCCATATGGGAGGCTGGCATTATAGGCAGCAGCTTTACCCGCTTCACCACAGCACCAGCCCCTAAAAATAATTTTACAATCATTTTATAAAGTGACTTGCATGTTTGATTTTGTCATTTTAGACACTTAAAGAAAAAGGGAATTTTTATTGTTATGGAATGAGTTGGTTGTTATCAAAACAAATTTCTAAAAAGGAGTTTTAAGTACATAGATATAATTTCTATTAATAGCCTTGGAAATAGAGTTTTATGAAACTCTGAGATTCACTACTCTGAGGTGATGATAGCTAAATGGAAAATGTCACAGGTGAAATACTCTCTGCTCTTTTAAAGACTGCACAAGTAAAAGGCAGATAGAAGTTAATTATCTTACTTCCAAAGAAAGAAATAAAGAACCATGAAACAAAGTTTTAAAGTAACTCTAGAAAGTCCCCTTGAAAATCCAATTGTGATGAATGCTAGAGGGGTTGCATTGTAATAACGAATGGTCACAGGCCCAGGAAAGCGAAGAGGACTTTCTCAAAGTTCAGTGTAATCTATAAAAGCGCTGATCTTTCTTGAAACAAATAACAAAAACAGCTCTCATCTCATGTCTTCTCCTTAAACATTTCTCATTTGTTGAATTCTTCCTTTTTGACACATGATCCCTATTTATTATTCTGTATTTATTTCTTTTTTACCCTTTTACTTGGTAATCAGTTGTTATAGATCCACTAATTTTTTTCCTATAACCATTTTTTTAGTCAATCTAAGCAATAAAACAGTTCATAGCCCTTACATGTCAACAGACATAAGAAATGCTGTAGATAACTGGTGTTTGCAAGTATTGCCTGAATCACAATACAGAGGACTCAACATATTTGGATAGTAACAATTCAGTCTGTTTAGATATAATCTTCAATCAATGGTAGACATAGGGATTGTGAAATAAATTTATTTCAGAGGTTCTCCTAAGCCTGTGCGTGTTCTGGCAAATTGCTTTCCATTGGCATTTATGACTTTGCTAGGTCTTCCCTAACAACATACCACGGAGAGCTATAACAAAATGTTGTGGCTTACACAACAGAATTTTGCTTCCGACAATTCTGGAGGCTAGAAAGCCACAAACAATCCATAATTTGGCTTCTTTGGAGGCCCCTGTCCTTGGCTTATAGATGACCATCTCCTCCCCTGTGTCTTCACATCATCTTCCCTCTGTACTTCTCTGTGGTCAAATTTCCTCTCCGTATAAGAAAACCAATCAGATCAGCAGGTAGTAGGGCCCACTGCAATGACCTCATTTTAACATAATTACCTCTTAAGAGGCCCTATCTTCAAATACAGTCTCATTCTGAGGACTTCAGCTTTAACATGAATTTGAGGATGGGGACACAATACAGCCCAGAATAGCATTCTCTTTAGTCATATTATGAAACTCTTTGTTCTACAGCTATGAAATAGGAATACTAAAGTATTTAAAACAATTCTGGAAACGCAAAACAGTCTCAATAAGTATTAGCTGACACTATAATGACCATCTATTATTATACTCTGGATCTATGAAATGAAGCGTATAATGTGATAGTCAAAAGTGGAAAATAAACAGGACAAGCTACTGCCCATCAAAACTGGATAGACAGAAAGGTGAATAAAGACAATCACAACCGACCAAGTAGAACTTCATCCATTCCAGGAAGCTGCGCCAGGGTGGGGAATTCCAGGGAGACCAATGATAACAGGGACCATATACTTGTGTGAATTCTATCTTTGGGTCCTCTACCAGTATCTCACAATGAAGACAGAAGAAAAGTGCTCTCATGTTTCCAGCATGAATATTCATATCAGTTTTATTCACAGTTGCCAAAACTTGAGAGCAAGCAAAATGTCCTTCAGTAGGTTAATGGATAAAGTAGATGTGTGCTATATACAGATAATGGGACATTTTTTAGCCCTTAAAATAAAAAGTTATCAAGCCATGAAAAGACGTGGAGGAAACTTAAATGCATATTAGTAAGTGAAAGAAACCAATATCAAAAGTTTGGATATTGTATGACTCCACTAGATGATATTCTGGAAAAGGTGAAACTGTGGAGACAGCACCAGGATCAGTGATTTCCAGGAGAGGGAGGGATGAGGGCAGAACTCAGTAGGGTTTTGAAACAGTGAAACTGCTCTGTTTAATGCTAGAGTGGTGCATACCTGTCATTAGACACTTGCCAAGGCCACAGAGACTATGCAACATGAAGAGCAAACCTTAATGCATACCATGGAGTCTGGGTGACAATGATGTGTCTATATCAGCTCTTCAACTGAACAAGTGTTCTACTCTAGAATGTTGATAGTGGAGGAGGTTATATGTGGGGGAGGAAGTATGTAGGGTATCTCCATACTTTCTCATCAATTTTGCTGTTAAGCTAAATAGTTCCTAAAAATAAAATTGACAAATTATTTTAGAATAACTTTTTATTCATTTTAGTAAGGAAAATATTACTGAACTATTGTATAGAAAGATACTACTAATATTATCTGAAAGTGGAGAAAATAACATCTAAGTATATATTTTAGATGTTTTGTCTCTAGATTGCTAAACAATAATGTCATTTGTTTTTACCTAATTTCCATTGCATTGCAATAATACTTATGGCAAAATAAAACTGACTCTAGAAATAATAGTTTTCAGAAAAGTGAAATTATTTCTTCTTTTTGTGCTATAGATGCCTGTAACAAAATTCAGTCTGTAATTTACTCATAGTTTTTTGGATTTTTAAAATTTTATTTGAAAGAGTCACAGAAAGAGGGGGAAAGACAGAGAGAGAGAGAGAGAGAGAGAGAGAGAGAGAGAGAGAGGCTGGTACTGGCCCAGCTCAAAGCCAGGTGTCAGGAACCAGGAACTCCATGTGGGTTTCTCACATGGGTGGCATGAGCCCAAACACTTGAGCCATCCTCTGCTGCCTTCCCAAGCATATTAGTAGGGAACTGGATCAGAGGTAGAGCAGCCTGGAGTCAAACTGGTGCCCATGTGGGACACCACTTGCAGGCGGTGGTTTAACTCGCTGTGCCACAATGAAGACCCCCACTTTACTCATCTTTTTAATAGTAGAGACTTACATGTACTCAATTCCCTTCACCAAAAAATTTCTGGAAAAATTGGAGGAATTAGGATGATTATCCACAACTTTTCTATGAACTTCCTCCTAGTTATACTTGTCATTAAGTAGAGATTTGTGAGAAAAATGCGTGCATTGCAACACATCTCCTAAGAAGAAAGAGTGAAATGAACTAAATGAATCCAATGTGTTGTTTAAGCTTCTGCCTCTATCAGAATCTGTCCTCTCCATTATCACAAACATCATTCTTTCTTAGAGAAACAGTCTAGTGCATTTTTCCATATATAAAGAGAAGTAGTAACAGTCTCTTAAGTTCATACTCTAATTGTACCTTTTTAAATGAGCCTCCATGAATATAGCAATGTCAGCATGTTATTTTATAAAGGATAAAATTATGCTTCTTACTTACTGAATTATTAATGGTCTTTAATTTCCCTGACATTCACTTTCTATTTAAGGGTCATAATCAGAAATGCATTTGCTAATTCCCAGTAACAGGAATTAAAGAATTAGCCAACAACACTCTGCAATATCTATATCCAACTGTCGTAAAATTTTCAGTTCCTTAGTTTGAAACCAAGTATGATATTCAGTAGAACTTGGAGAAGTGAGAAGCGTAGCCTTGAATTCTAAATAAAAGAGGAAATGCTGTTTTGAAGACACCAAAGAATCCTTTAAAGTACAAGCCACTTTCAAGGTTGAACAACCCAATTTCTATATGTAAAATAAGTATCAGTCTTTTTCCAGATGGCAAAGGCAATTCATCCATTTCTGGCAGTGGAATTGATATAACTAAAGCATGTATTAGAAGAGTGACCACATTAAAACAAAAGAACACTGACATACCCCAAATAACAGAACTCTCTCTTTAAATGTACTGTTTTATAAAAAGCCTAGTGGCTGTGTAACTTTATTTTTCTGATTCTGCAAGATAGCATATGCAAATTATTCTTATTTTGAAAAGAATGGAACCTGACTAATTGAGGCCAGGAAAAGGATATTTATCATAATGTATAGGGACTCAAAGAGTCAAAAGAAGAGGAATAATTAGGTGTTGGGAAAGTTAAGTGCCTAGGTAGCTCAGGAGACTTCATTAGCTGGAAGCAGGGATCCACCCTTATTGTTCAAGCACAGCAACGTTTAGTTTCAGCCTCCTCATGCCCTGTGTTCTTCTGTCCAAAACTCATTTTACTGGGTGGCCAGGATTGCAGTGCAGTGGGGTAAGTCACCAGTGGCAGCATACCATAAAGGAGCACTAAGCAGAGTCCTGGCAGCTCCACTTCTAATCCAGTTTCCTGTTAGTATGCTTGGGAAAGCAGCAAAAAACGGTTCAAGTATTTGGGCCTCTGCCCCCATGTGGGAGAACAGGATGGTGTTCTTGGCTCCTGGCTTCATCTTGGTCCAGAACTGGCTGTTGTGGCTATTTGGGAACTAAACCAGCAGACAGAAGAATTAATTTTCTCTATATCTGTGTGTGTGTGTGTGTGTGTGTCCCTGCCTTTCAAGAAAATAAATATTTTATTTATTTTTATTTATTTGAGAGGTAGAGTTACAGAAAGTGAGAAGGAGAGACAGAGAAAGGTCTTCCATCGGATGGTTCACTCCCCAAATGGCCACAGGAGCTGAGCCAACCTGAAGCCAGGAGCCAGGAGCTTCTTCCAGGACTCCCACACTGGTGCAGGGGCCAAAGCGCCTGGGCCATCTTCTACTGCTTTCCCAGGCCATAGCAGAGAGTTGGATCGAAAGAAGGGCAGCCTGGACTAGAACCGACATGCCACAAGGCTGCTCCCATAAACATTTTTTAAAAACCATCTCAAGTTTGGAGGCATGAAATTACAAACATGGTAAGCTTAGAGAGTGTGAGACAAGGCGTGAGGACAGGAATAGTGGCAGGGTAGAAGAAGGAAGAAAAGTTGTGCCTAGTTACTCAAGGAGTCCCAGCAGACCACATGGAGGCAGGGCTATTCTTCCAATGAAGAGGAAAGAGATGCTAGATGGACTCTGTCCCTGATCCCACTGAAGATGGAGAAAATGTAAAGTAAACTACTGAGCATAGTGACTAGAACATAGTTAGTACTTGATAAACTAATCATGTTGGTTTATTTAGACATTTCTAGAATAAACTAAACAAAACCAGGAACAGATTTAATCTAGATGTACCTTATTTGTACACCCAAGTACGTGTTGCAAGAATTTTTACCTAACTTGTTTTGCAGTTTTTATAGGATTTTTAAAAAAGGAATCATTTCTTTCTACCTTAACAGTAAGTGACAGGCAAGGACTTCCTTCCAACCAGGCTCAACGTTAGGCAGAAATGTCCTGGATGTCATGTTCAGCTGCAGTGCACAAGCCCACCAACTCCTGCTAGAGTTTCCCTGCCTTTGGAGGGAGCTCTCCTTAATTCCATCCTCACAGCCAATATCATCTTCTGTCATTGAGCTCCTATTAAAACACTTGTTGACTGTTTTTCCTGGACTGTTTAGATAGATAGATAAACAGATAGATAGATAGATAGATAGATAGAGACAATTTCATGAGTTTCATATATACAGATTCAACAGCATAATGATACGTCCTACCTTATCCATGCTCCAACCCTCCTCTTTCTTTTCTTATGTTTTCTTTTAATTTTTACAACGCACTTTTTGTTTATTTTATAATCACAAGCTTAACCCTCTACTGAATAAAGAATTCAACAAGTGGTAAGTGGAAAAACCACTGTTCCCTAAGAGTGTAGACAAGGGAGACTGTAAACAATAATCACATGTTAATTTCACTTATATACATTACATTTTTTGTATTCCATATATTAGAGTACAAATCAGGGCAAACCTAAGATATTTGTCTTTTGGAAACTGGCTTATAATAATTTTTCAAGAATGAGATCTAAGAGGGAGAAAAGGAAGCTCTGACTTTCAGGTTTGACAGGTGAAGGGACAAGGCTAGACAGGCAAAATGTTTTGCTGGTGCTGTGTTGGCTTATGGCCATTTGGGAAAAAGAAATCCTAGGGGACAAACACATTTACACAAATAACAGCCAGCTCTAACATGAGCCATTGTTCTTGTCTGCAAAATCATTGTGAGATTAAGATGCTCCCCAGTAATTCTATTTTGAGTTTTTAATTTACCAGTCCTTCCAGTCTCTGCTTTCAGAGTCCAATAACTGCATGACAACACTCAAATACTAATACATTATTCAATTCTGCAACCAGGACACAGTAGGTCATGGTGTGTTTCTTCTGTATTTTGGTGATGTGCCCTTCACTCCTTCCATCTCTCCCTCCCTTTCTCTTTCCTTCTCTCCTTCTTTTTTTCTCCATTCTTGCCTTTCTTCTCATTTTAACTAGACAGAGAAATTCTGTATACAAATCTATATTTAATGAAGATGAGGTAGAATGTAGTAAAACTTATTTAAGAGGTAAGAGATACATTTTCTAGATCTGAACTAGTCACTAACAAGCTGTGGAATGAGAATAAATCCCTCAAGCCTCTGAGCCTCAGTTTTTTCCATCTCTAAGTGGAGAAGGTTGCTTAAACAATAATTCACAAATGTCTTTCCTTCAAAGCCTGTTCTGTGCCAGGCAGTATATCTAAACTTCCTGCTTAACATTGGTAATGGTCTTAAAAATTATATAGGTCCCTTATGCCCTGCCAATAACCTCCTTCCTGTGATCTTCTCAAAGAATCTCTCCACTAGTCTCACTGGGTGTTACTGATGGAATGTATTGTTACTTTCTGCAGGTACATTGGGGATAAAGTCAAGACTAGAATGGTCTACACAATCTCAGAAGTCCCTTCCAGCTCTAACATAGATTTTAAGTAGGTTTGAGTTGGTCACACCTTATCTCTAGGGATAAATCAAAGACTCCTCTCACTCCAAGAGATTATATGTCAAAGACATTGAAGTAGGCTACTGTAGCTTCTAGAGAGAAAATCAATTATAAATAGCGCAGCACTTAGACCGTCCCTGCAAAGATTGCTCTCTTCATATGGCTCTCTGTTCTTTTTTTTTTCCTGGCTTTCCTATGTAGCTATAATTAAGAGTCCTCTCTTCTTTTGGAAAGCAGAGCAGGACCAGGCAAGATTCTAGAAAAACGAGACTTCTCCAGGCTTCCCATGTTACTCTTAACAAGATGAACCTCTGTGCTGCACCCATAGACTAAGACAACTCGTGAAAGTGGTGGCGCCATCAGGGAGTCGGGGCTGAAAGTCAGAAGAGTATGATGATTATGCCTCAGTCTGAAGTGAACTTTCTGCCTTTATTTCCCTAGGATGTAAGACGTATATCAACAATTCAACTAATGACTGAGTCATGCTTTCAGTATCTATGCTAACCTGGGAGAAAAACTTTGAAATGGACTATTAGCTGGTCCTGATTTTTAACTGCCAGAATCATGCCTGGTTTAATGTAAAAGTCTTTGAATTATAAGAAAGAAAACCATGTCAATCAAATATATATTAATATTCAAGTATTAGAAGCCCTTATTTAAAAGCCTGCAATATGTAAAAGTATTTAGGGTAATTTTATCCATGGATGACACATAAGCATGCCACCAAATCGCCCATTAAAAAAAAATGAAGCTTTCTAATAACAGTATCTGTTCGTTGTCTATTATTCTGATGTTTATTCACTCTTAGTTCTAGGATTACAAGGAATGATTATGCTTTGAATTAATATTGTATCTGCAGTAAAAACTGATTTAGGGACAAAAAGCATGTTTGAAGATGGCAAATAGCTGCTTATTTTGAAAATAACTATTAAGAAAGTAGTTGCTCTGCATTAAATATTTTCCTCCAAAATAATTTGAATTTATAAACATGTTCAAACATCCTTTATTAAATGCCTACAATGAATGAAGTATATTGACTATATCAAAGGCATCTAGAATATAGCAAGAAAAACAAAATTAAATCATATCTTACGTAATATTATTTTGACAGGAATGTGGATAATTATTTTGAAATCACTTGAGTGCTAGAAGTGACATGTCTTAAATGTAAGATACCGTATTTTGAAGTTCATGTCTTTCACATGATATGCAAGGTCCTCTGACATCTGGCCCATACGTACATTTCCAGTCATCTTATCTTGTTTCAGTTTACAAGCCAGGAATGTTAACCTACGTGTAGTTCTAAAGACGGGCCATGCTCTTCTGTTCCTTCATTCATGGCTGTTTGTTTATCTGCCCATCTCCCAAGTAGATGATAAGAGCCTTGAGAGAGATTATATTGACCTTTCTAGCTCCTGCACGTGGCACAGAGCCTGGCATATCACTGGCATCCATAAAGATGTATGAAATAAGATGGAGGTAAGAGTTTAAACTCCATGAGACCTTAACAGCAGAAATCATTGCTTCTCTGAAGTGTACTCACAGTATTTTATTCACTTTACTATTTTATTCTTTCTTCTCTTTGTCACCTAACTGTTGAGAATAAGGTTTATGTTTCATTTTCCTCCTTTCATTTCTCCTTGTACAGTAATAACCACATATCAGTGTCACATACATTAATCAAGTTAATTATAAGTAGACTAGGGACAAATCAAACACCTTAGCCAGCAAAATCAATGGATGAAATTTTATGCTGTCTTAATGCTTATTTGGTACTTCCAAGATTTCAGGTATGTTGTGGTTATGTAAAGTCTTGTAAATGATTCTTAAGAGCTATTCTATTGAGAAAAGCAGCATAGTCAAATACTGAAGGTATATAATTAGTATTCAAGAAAAGCATCTCTTAACCAAGTTATTTTCTAAGGAATATGCCCATTGGGATTTTTATTTTCCTCCACTTATTTGTTCCAATGAAGATGATTCCAAGCATGAGGGACAATGGCAAATGAGTACCACTTGAGCCCCAGCTCCCTGTCATTACGTACTGTGCAGTCCCTTCTGTCATAGCTTGTTCATAGAGAGCCAACTTCCCCCTAACTTTATCAATTGGCAGTCATAGCAGGCTGGCAATGCCTCCTCTGTCCCTTATTCTAAACCAATCTTTCAAGAACTCTGCATAATGTGAATTAGAGTTTCTTCAGTAATTATATAAAATTATTAGTTACTAAAATGACTTGATTATTGATCCATACTTTAAAATGAAGTTAAAGCATAATTTATACTAGAAATAAATATATTTAATTTTCTAGAGTTTATAAAGTATAATTGGAAGAAAAAATATTTCAACATGAAAAGCTAAATATAAACCAATTTAATCTAATTCTTATATACAGTAGTTCCCCTTTATCTGTACAGGATATTTTCCAAGACCCCTAGTGGATGTCTGAAACTTGGCATAATAACAAATCATATATATAATATTTTTTTCCTATACCTACATACCAATTATGTTTGGCTTGTAATTAGGCACAGTAAGATATTAAAAACAATAACTAATAATAAAATAGAACAATTATAATTATTTGAACATGTTCTTTCTGTCTCAGAATATATTGTTGTATCATACTCCTCTTGTAATGATATGAGTTTATACAATGCTTATGTGATGAGAAGAAACGATAGTCAATGTTTGCTAGCACAACATATTGCTATCAATTAGTACACGTTTTGTTCATGTTTTCTACCCACACATTTAATGCTCTTTCCATCATAAGTTCTTACCATACACCGTGGCCATAAATTTTGCAGTGCAAAATATGACAGAAAAACCAACACAAATTTCTTTTTCTTTTTCACAAGTTCATGCATAGAAGACTTAAGCATTCTTAGGATATGTTATTTTTCTTTCATTAGTAAATCAGGAATATTCACCTTTTCACCTACTGAAAACAATTTACAGTTGCTCTCTGGCATATCTGAGTTGCAAGCATCACTGCTTTCACACTTTAAGACCATTATTAAGTAAAATAAATACTACTTGATCACAAGCACTGAGATACGGACACAGCCAATCTAATAGTCAAGACAGCTATTAAATGACGAAGATACTGACACAGCCAATCTAATAGTCAAGACAGCTATTAAATGACTAACAGGAGGATAGTGTGTGCAACATGGATAAACAGGACAAACAGATGGTTCATGTCCTTGGTGGGATGATGCAAGGTTTTATCACATCACTCAGAACAATATGTAATTTACAAATTCTGATTTTTTTTCTAGAATTTTCCATTTAATATTTTCAGACAACGGTTGACTGCAGGCAACTGAAATATCAGAGTATGAAACTATGGATAAAGGAAAACTATGATGTAGGCTACTGCAGAACCAGAATCTTCTCTGGTATTCAATAGTTAAAGGGAACAGGAAGTAAATGATGAGGAAGCATTGGGGTAGAGAATAGTTTGTTAGGGTTAGGAAGAACAAAGACCAAATTGATAGCAAGACAAAAGAAATGTCTTTACATTTTTTGTTACAGACAATACGTTTTGCTTTAAAGAAGTTGTTTATATTTTACACATATCACAAAAGTGATGAAGATCTAAAAACAAACAATCAACAAAAATAGTGGAGTGGCACTTCCTATTTTCTACTGTTTTATTCAAACTCTTCCATTGGTTAAGTTAATTCCTAAGTATTTGATTATTTTTTGCTATAGCAAATAAGATGGTTTTCTTGCTTTTCTCTTTTGGATAGATCATTATTAGCAGATAGAGGTACAACTGACTTTCATATTGTTGATTTTATAAATGTAATGAATTCATTTATTACCTCCAAGAGCTTTTTTGTAGAGAATTTATGGTTTTCTACAACATGTCATCTGCAATTAGTGATAATTTTAGTTCATTCTTTCAGATATAGATACTGTTTATTCTTTTTATTGTCCAATTGCTTTCAGTACTGTGTCAAATAGTAGTAAGGCTGGGCTTCCTTGCCTTGTACAGGCCCTATGAGAAAAGCTTTTGATCCTCTCTCCCTTCATTGATTATGATTAAACTGTGGGTTTTTCATAAATAGCCTATATTATGCCAAAGAAATTTCCTTTTATAACCAAATTGTTAATTGTTTTTAACAAGAAAGGATGTTGAACTTAGTCAAATGCTTTTTTTTTTAAAGGATTTTATTTATTTATTTGACAGGTAGAGTTACACTCAGTGAGAGAAGACAGAGAGAAAGGTCTTCCTTCCGTTGGTTCACTCCCCAAATGGCCACAATGGCCGAGCTGATCTGATGCCAGGAGCCAGGTGCTTCCTCCTGGTCTCCCACGCTGGTGCAGGGGCCCAGGCATTTAAGCCATCTTCCACTGCTTTCCCAGACCACAGCAGAGAGCTGGACTAGAAGAGGAGCAACCGGGACTAGAACCAGCACCCATATGGGACGCCAATGCAGCCAGCGGAGACTAACCTAGTGTGCCATGGTGCTGGCCCCAGCCAAATGTTTTTGATATGCAAATTAAGATGATCATGTGTTCTTTTATCTTTCATTATGTTAATGTAATAATATACTATGTTGACTGATTTTTCATGTTAAATGAACTGCACCCAAGGAAAAAATCCCACTTGGTCATGATGCATAATCTTTTCAAAGTGTTACTGAATTTGTTTTGCAAGAGTTTTAGTGAGGATTTTTGCTTCTATATTCATCAGAATTGCTGATCTATTGGTATCTTTTCTTTGGTATCAGGGTGATGCTTGCCTCATAAAATAGGTTTTGAAGTATTGCTTCTAGCTGCATTCTTTGGATGAGTTTAAGTAGCATTGGCATTTTTGGAATGTTTGGTAGAATTCAACCATGAAGTCATCTGGTCCTAGTTTTGTTGGAGATTTTGGTTATTTCTTCACTGAAAATAATAAACAAATAATGAAACAAATTGAAGATGAAACAAATAAATGGAAAGATATTTCATTTTCAGGGAGTGGAAAAGTCACTTATTTTAAAACTTCCAGATTACCCAAAGCAAAAGACAGATTAAACACAATCCTTACTGTAATTTCAATGATATTCTTAACAGAAATAGAAAAAAATTCTAATATTTGTATGGACCCACAAAAGATTCTAACTGATCAATCAGAGCAATCTTGCAAAAGAAAGCAAGGCTGGAGGTATCACACTTCCTGATTTCAAAATATATAACAAAGCTATAGTAATCAAAAGTATGGTACTGACATAAAAATAGACACGTAGACTAAGAGAACAGAATAGAGAATCCAGAAATAAACTCAAGCATTTACATCAACCAATTTCCAACAGCCCACCAAGAGCACATAAAAGAGGAAGGATAGTTGCTTCAATAAATGGTGCTGGGAAAACAGTACATTCATATGCAAAAGAATGAAATTGAAATTTTATCACACACTAGCCAACAAAATCAACTCAAAATGGACTGAAGATCTAAATATAAGTCAACAAATCATAGCACTCTTAGAAGAAAACATGTAAATCTCCAGATCATTTGTGATTTTTTGAAACCATACAAAAAAGTAAGGCAACAAAAGCAAAAACATACAAATGCTATTACAAACTAAAAAGTTCTTGCATAGCATAGGAAACAATCAACAAAATAAAAAGGCATCCTACAATTTGGGAAAAAAGTATTTGCAAACTATGTGTCTGGTAAGGAGCCAATATCCAAAGCATATAAGAAATTCATATAACTCAATCTCAAAAAACAAATGACCTAATTTTAAAAGTGAGCAAAAGGCATGGATAGATATTTATCCAAAGACGACATTAAAATAGTCAACAACTGTATAAAAAGGTATTCAATCTCACTAATCTTCAGGGAAATGCAAATCAAAAGAACAGTGAAGTGTCACCTCATCCTTTTAGGAAGATTATTATCAAAAAAGACAGAAAATAAGTGTTTGCTGGGGTGTGGGATATAGTTACAAATATTATTCAACCTTTAAAAAGGTGATCCTGACATTTGTGGCAATATGGTTGAAACTATATTAAGTGAAATAAGCCAGACACAGAAAGAAAAATGTTATATATCACTTACATGCAAAAGCTAAAAAATCAAAAAATTCAAATTCATAGAAACAGAGACTTGATGGTGGTTACCAGGGTAGAAGGGTAGGGAGGAAACAGAGAGATGCAATCCAAGAGGTACCAAGAGGTACCTGCTGATCCTTGAGCTCTCCAGAACATTTCCTTTTGAATTCTAGTTTTTGTACTTTACTCCAGTGATTATCAAATTCTTTGTATTGAAACCTAAGAATTCCAAAGACTCTCAAGATCTTCCAACTATGAAGCAGAGCTGATAATGATACTCTAAGAGCTGAGCTCCTGTTGCTGCTTCTTTGTTATGTATGTGTGTGGTTTTCTCTAGTATCTGACAGGATACCAGGTGCTTGCATCTGGCCTCTGAGTAGCTCATAAACTAGCCAATCCTTAAGGCCCAAGCTGTGATTCCGTGACAAAAGTACATTCTGAAAGTCTGCCTTCTTTCCTATTTGGGGAATTCTAGGATAAACTACTGGGCTTTGCAATAATTATACTGTGCTCTTCAATAAATTACTTGTGGCCTCTGTATTGAAGACACTATGATTACATTAGGGAGGAAACCTTCACTACTCATCTATTTTTCAGTGTGGAAGGAAAGATTCATTAGGTCATAGCTGCATCATGCTTTGAGCAATTCAGTAGCCAAGAAATAGATTGTTGCAATTTCATTCATCATTCATCATTGTCCACACTAGAATGCCCACATAAACTTGATTTGACATCAGCTTCATTCTGGCACCATTCCTGCACTGACAGCAAGTTACATACATTTAGTGGTATATTATGAAGCAAAGGAAACTCAGCTGATCAGAGCAGCAAAACTAAAGACATACAGAGTTCTACTGATATTTTTCCTTCTAAAATGTGTTTTGAGTCAAAACTAAGAAAGATAAATTATATAGCCAAAGTATTTTTTCTTAGAAAATTATTGGGGAATGAAAAATAGAGGTTAGTTCACTGTGACCTTGGTGGCTTTGACTGGAGCATTACCATTGCTGTCCCTTAAATTAGATTATCAGTGAGATCTGCTGCTACTCTCTGGGTCTCATCCTTGGTACTCTGCGTACCATGAAACTGTGGGCAGCCAAAAAAGCAGTTAGATCAACTCAGGTGGGGGCATTGTTTTGTTTTCTAAATTTGTTAACTAAGGGTTTGGGCTTCAAATAATATTGAATAATAGACCACAGGTTGATCCTGAATTTGACTTCTTAGGGTACTCTGGTTTATTTTAATCAAGAGGCAATATCACATCTCAGGATTGGTTTTCCAGAGATTGGGAATTGTGTCAAGTAAGAATCACCCAGGGAACTTTTTTTTTTTTTTTTTTGAAAGATTTATTTATTTATTTGGAAAGCAGAGTTACAGAGAGGCAGAGGCAGAGACAGAAACAGAGAGAGGAAAGTCTTCCATCAACTGGTTCACTTCCTAAATAGTCACAATGGCCGGAGCTGGACCCATCCAAAGCCAGAAGCCAGGAGCTGCTTCCAGGTCTCCCATGAGGATACAGGGGCCCAAGGACTTGGGCCTTCTACTGCTTTCTCAGACCATAAATAGAGAGCTGGATTGGAAGAGGAGCAGCCAGAATTAGAACCAGCACACATATGGGATGCCAACACAGCAGGCAGAGGCTTTACCCACTACTCCAGAGCACCAGCCCTGGGAACTTCTAAGCACATAAATAGTCATACCTTGAATTAACCCCCTACTCCAAGTTTCTAACTTGCTCTGCCTGTAGTTGTGTGTAATTTGCAAAATCTATCAATAGATTAGATGCCCAGAACCTTCTAACGCTATAATTGACAGGGATTGTTGTTGGGTTTTATGCTGCCAAATTTGGAACAGAAATAATAGGGGAGTTCTTAACAAAAAAGAATAGAAAAAAAGAGAGGGACATAATTTTACTCCCAATTATACAAGAGAAAATCAGAGGTATGTGGGACACCAAGAATCAAAAATTTTTATGTCCCAGCAACTAGAGGTTGTTGTCCACAGAAGAATCCACACCCTTGAGGTTAGCTTGGAAATGGGTATGTTTTCAAGGGTGGAAGGTATTATTTGCTTCCCAAATATGTCAATCACTACTCTTCTGTGAAACCACATCCAAAAAAACTAGCATAATAAATATCATTGTCCACGAATTTTTCTTTGTGATATTACACTCATGTATCTTTTAACAACAGGAACATGTTCTAAGGAATGCATCATTAGTTGATTTCATCCTTGTGCAAAATCATAGTGTGTACTTACAGAAACCTAGATGGTACTAGATGGTTTGAGTCAATCACTTAACCTGACCTCTTGACTCAACCACAAAATACAAGAGATATGCATTTGTATAAGATTGCTGCCTTAGTAACTGGGCACACTGTTTTATAGTAAAGTATAATTTTGATAAGCATGAGTATATTCTAAAATAACAAGGGTGGTACAGTGATCAAGGATTATGTCCTGTACATTAAAAAAGTATAGGAGTATGTCTGATACTTTTATACTGACTAACAGTGCAGGATTGCTTATGTCAGCGTCATCACACATGTGTAATAAATTCATTGTGCCACAACTTTACCACCACCAACAGGTCACTAGACAATAGGATTTTTTCAGGTCCATTATAATATTATGTGATCATCAGCGTGTATGTGGCCTGTCATTGACTGAAAGAGCATTATGTAATACATGATTATATAGCAACATACCTATTTGACAGCTAAAGAGGGAATCAAAGATTTAACACACTACAAAAAAACTAGCATTGTAGTCTTTTGTATTAAAGATGTGCTGTCCCTCATTCATCCAATGGTCTTTATAGAGCCTCCACTATGTCCCAGGCTCTGTAAGGGAAGGGGAGTTCTTTAAAAAGTTCATGGAAAATGTATATTATGAAAAAACTATGCATAAACTTGTCTTGTATTTCATTCTTCTATGAATTTTTTGAAGTACCCTTGTACTAGGCACCAGGGATACAAAAGGAACCTCTCGGTTTAAAGAAAACTAAATTAAAGAGAGACAAGATTAACTAATTTAGCATACATTTTCCAATCCTCTTATCTTTATTTGTTTTATATATCCTGTAATGGAACATGTAGTCTTCGGTTTTGTGAAATAAACATGCTTTCGCAGTCTGTTTTGGGAAACATGTAATTAATTTTCTCCTTGGCCTCATCAGATGTCAGGACTTTTGAATGCTGCTGGTTTTGGCAGTTTAGTCCTAATTTAACAAGCAAGCCTTTCCTAATTATTACTATCTCACGCACAGACCTGGGTGTTAGTTAAAGTCTATGTAAATTTTGACTTCTATCATCAGAGATCATTTACTATAGCAAATAACACCTTGAGGTTTGGTCATCACATGCTCTGATAACCTAACGATGAGAAAGTAGGTAATTTGGAACTGTCAAGAAAAAAATAGCCATGCTTTGGAAGGAATAATCTCTTTAGCAACTTTATTTTAAATATAAAAGCTAGAAGCACTGTTGGGTTTCTTTTTCTTTTTTTTTTTAAGATTTATTTATTTATTTGAAAAAGAGTTACACAGAGAAAGGAGAGGCAGAGAGACAGACAGAGAGGTCTTCCGTCCGATGGTTCACTCCCCAGATGGCTGCAATGGCTGGAGCTACGTGGATCCAAAGCCAGGAACCAGGAGCTTCTTCCAGGTCTCCCACACAGGTACAGAGGCCCAAGGACTTGGGCCATCTTCTACTGCTTTCCCACACCATAGCAGAGAGCTGGATTGGAAGAGGAGCAGCCGGGACTAGAACTGGCGCCCATATAGGATGCCAGCGCTTCGGGCCAGGGCGTTAACCCACTATGCCACGGCGCCGGCCCCACTGTTGGGTTTCTTAACACACTAAAAATAGAACTGCCATATGATACAGCAATCCCACTACTAGATTTATGTTCAAAAGATATGAAATTATTGTATCAAAGAGATACTTGCTCCACCATGTTTATTGCAGCATTGTTCACAATAGCCAAGATATGGGATCAGTCAAGATGTCCATAATCATATGAATAAAGAAAACATAAACAATTTTACAATTGAATACTTTCCAGCCTTTAAAAAGTCCTGTAGTTTCAGCAAAATGGGTGGAACTGGTAAAATAAACTAATGGGTGGAATTAACCAGACACAGAAAGGCAAGCACTGCATGTTCTCCCTCATATGTGGAGGCTGAAAAAAAAAATCTCAATCTGAACAGAATGGTGATTACCAGAGGCTGGGAAAGATAGGTGGGACAGTGGGAATTTGAGATCAAAGAAATGTCAGTGTTATATAGCACAGTGGGGAGATGACAACTCACAGTAACCTAAATAGCCCCAAACCTCAATCAAGGAATAAGGAAAAAATAAAGGGAAATGTTGATGACCCAGTTGTGATCTGCACACACTGCAGATATTATTGAAATCTCATACTGGAACCCATAAATACGTACAGCTATTTTTAATAGAAAAAGAAAAAAAGGAACAAAAGAGAAAAATAATCATACCTATAATTCACTAATTCTTTTCCCAGAAGGCACCAACTTAATATAGTAAGTTCTGTAACTAAAATTTATTTTCCTAGTTTATGGTACATATGTCCAAATATATATATAAGGAATACCTAAAGGATTCTCAGGAGCAGCAAAAGCACATGAAATAATTATCAGAAATTTGGTGAGAAAAATAACAGAGCATGATGAGAAATTCAGATGGAACTGGCTGGGGCCGCACAATGTGCTTGGCATGTAGGAGAACACTATGGAATGAACAATATATTATATATGATGAGTCTGTGATATGCCACAGTGTTTGATAAGAATGCAACGTTATGAAAAGATTGGGGTAGATAGGCATAGAGTATCTGCAGGCTGGCTCCCAGATCTGCTCTGACATTTGGGAATTGGGCAACCTGTGCTCAGAATGGCTTCATAAGGAAAAGAAAGATCTGCCCAGGGACATAGAACTGTTCTCTGTTGTGGTCCTGAAAAATTGCATATTTGTTTTTCTGCATGAACTTTAATACCTATAAACTTTTATTACTTTCTTTTGTATTTTTATATAGATGCTATTCACTTATTTATCTCTTTTGTGTAAAACTGCATTATAGAGTACACTATAATGTACACATTCCCCTGTCATTGTTCACTTGAAGTCTTTCTATGTAGTCTTTTGTTATCATAATGTAACCTCCACTGTTTTTGAAGAATGTTCAGTGTCTTTTATTGCATAAATGTGAGGATTCCTCTAGAGTATGAGAAATCTTCAAAAAGCTCATAGAAATGCATATTATGAAGAAATTATGCATGATTTCAAGAATGTTTGCACCAAAATAAACTTTTAACTCAATTTTTAGTGACCTCTTTGAAATTTCCTAGTAAAATGTCTAGTAAATACCAAAAAGTGGAATTGTGGCACCATAGGACATAAAAATCTTCAGCTTTACTAGATAATGCCACCTTCCTTTTCAAAGGGGCTATTTTAGCAACAAACCCAAGTTTTAAAAGCAAAATAGCCCTTTTTAATGTTTAATCACATAGATTTTTCTAGCTACTTTTTTATTACAGTTTTTAAAATAACTTCACTGTATGCTGTTTTATTCCTTGATGTCAGAGCCTATAACATATGGTAGGCAATCTATAATTACTTGCTGCATTATTGTCATTGTACTAACCTTTTTAAGATTTGTGTTATTTACTTGAAAGAGTTACAGAAAGAGAGAGAGAGAAAGGTCTTTCATCCACTGATTCACTCTCCAAATGGCTGCAACGGCCAGGGGCTGGGCCAGGCTGAAGCCAGGGAATTGACATTCGCTTTATGACTCGCTATGTGTTTCAGTATCCAAACAGTTCAAATATTCTTTAAAAGGGATGCATGCTCTTTCTGCTGTTTGGTGTAATGTCATATACAAGAACATTGATCAAATTATTAAATTGTGCTTTTTCAAATACTTTATATCTTTATTATAATTCAGCCTGTTTAGTCTGCTAATTTTTAGAAAAAAGCAAACCAAACACTATGTATAACGATCTATTTCTCTGAATAATTTTGTTAATTGTAATATACATACACAAATACAAATATATGCTGTCTATTTGGAGGTTACATTATTCGACACCTATAAGTTTGCATTTATTTGGAAGTGGAGCCTGTAGCTCTTTACTGGGACCATCTTTATTTTATTCACTTTTCCTTGCTCCTAGAACCAAGATGAGAAGTGAGTACCTTGCTGCAGGGGGGTAACCAGAGACTCAGAGTTGCGACGTGGGGACCAGAAAATGGAGCTGCTAAAGGTGAGAAAGTAGCAGAAATCTCATTAATTTTTCTCCACTTTTACCCCTGTATTTCAGATCTAAGACCCCAATCAATCTTGAAGCGGCAGCAAAAGAGAAAGTAACCAGGCCGCAAGAACCCAAACTCCAACACAGAAACCTTCTCTCCAACAGAGTGAGAGCGCCAGGACGGCAGAGCCCTAATCTACTGGTTTCTGTTTTCTTTCTCTCTACTCACCGCCTTGTGTGCTAAAATACCGATTCTAGACAGCTCTGAAAGTATATTTTTGTGATACATTAAAAAAGCAAAAATTTATATGGATACTAACAGATATGTTCAAAATTACAGTAGATAAAATAGAATAATGAAAAAAAATTCCAAATAACCCAAAAGAAATTAAGAATATGGACACAAGCAACAAAGAAACAACCAGGATGAAAATAATAATATGACATATCTAAATCTAAACATATTAATAGCTATATTACATCTAGATGGTCTAAAGACACCAATTAAAGGCTATTTAAATAATAATTTTGATGAATTGTTGGAGGTTTTATTAGTCAGGGTTCATGAGAGAAATTAAACATATATAAAACACTGTAAGAATTTGAAAACTGCCACCTAAAGCTATATCAAACATTAAACAGACTGTATCATAGCCAGGCTACCATAAGTATCCACATTACACATATATTTAACTCCTAGTACACAATACAACATGCCCTGTTTTTTTTTTAAGATTTATTTTATTTATTTGAAAGACAGAGTTACAGGGAGAGGTAGAGACACAGAGAGAGGTCTTCCATCCGCTGGTTCACTCCCCAGATGGCCGCAATGACCGGAGCTGCGTCTATCCGAAGCTAGGAGCTTCTTCCAGATCTCCCACGTGGGTGCAGGGGCCCAAGGACTTGGGCCACCTTCCACTGCCCTCCCAGGCAATAGCAGAGAGCTGGATGGGAAGAGGAGCAGCTGGGATTAGAACCGGCACCCATATGGGATGCCGGTGCCTCAGGCCGGGGCTTTAACCTGCTGTACCACAGCGCCGGCTCCATGCCCTGGTTTTAAAAAATATGTGCAAAGTATACCATAAGGCAAAAATAAAGGTCTGTAGAGATAAGTGAGCAGGAGGATCAGACTAAGATATGGTATGGGTTAGCCTCAAAAACTTCATGGGAAAATAAAAATTTAAATGTAGGTTTATTTTGGTGTAAAAACCATTTTTCAATTCTCACATTGTTTTTTCATAATATGCATATTCATGAACTTTTTGAAAATCCCTTGTATGCAGTAATCTCAAAAATTTTGTGTGAATATAAAATTATTTTTAATTATATTTTCCACAAAATTTAAAAAAAGTCTGGGGCTAGCTCTGTGGCATGGCCAGTAAAGTCACTTGCTGCAGTGCCAACATCCCATATGGGCACCAGTTCGAATCCCATCTGCTCCTCTTCTGATCCAGCTCTCTGCTGTGGCCTGGGAAAGCAGTAGAAGATGGCCCCAAGTCCCTGGGCCCCTGCACACCTGTGGGAGATCCAGAAGAAGCCTCAGGATCTGGGCTTTAGATCAGCCCAGCTCTGGCGCTTGCAGCCATCTGGGGAGTGAACCAACAGATGGAAGACCTCTCTCCTACTCTGTCTCTACCTCTCTGTAACTCTACTACTTTTCAAATAAATAAATAAATACTTTTAAAAATTTTAAATATGTCTGAGAATAGAGATAGAGATAGAGAAAGAAAGAGAGCGTTCGCATCTCCTGGCCCACTCCACAGATGCCCACGACAGATGACACTGAGCTGAACCTAGGGACAGGTCTCCTAGGAACCAGCACTGGCCCTCAAACATGCAGCATGGCATCTTGGCCACCAGGCCTAATGCCTGTTCTTTCCATGAACTCTTAAAAGTACCTTTGGGCCGGCGCTGCGGCTCACTAGGCTAATCCTCCGCCTTGCGGCGCCAGCACACCGGGTTCTAGTCCCGGTCGGGGCACTGGATTCTGTCCCGGTTGCCCCTCTTCCAGGCCAGCTCTCTGCTGTGGCCCAGGAGGGCAGTGGAGGATGACCCAAGTGCTTGGGCCCTGCACCCCATGGGAGACCAGGAGAAGCACCTGGCTCCTGCCATCGGATCAGCGCGGTGCGCCGGCTGCAGCACGCCGGCCGCGGCGGCCATTGGAGGGTGAAGACCTTTCTCTCTGTCTCTCTCTCACTGTCCACTCTGCCTGGAAAAAAAAAAAAAAGTACCTTTGTAAATACTGGAATTATCAGAGCAAGAATTTAAGATAGCTATAATTGAGGGAGTGCATTTAGCCTGACAGTTAAGATGCCTGCGTCACATGAAAATGCCTGGGATTGCTTCTCAGCCTTGGCTTTCCTGCAGAAGCAGATTCTGAGAGGTGACAGGAACAGCTTAAGGAATTGCGTTCCTTGCACCCACGTGGAAGACCTGGATAGTGTTCTGACCTCCCAGCTTTGACCTCAGGCCCGGCCTTGGCCACTGCAAGCATTTGGAGAGTGAACCAATGGATGAGAGCTCCCTCTGATAGTCTTTCTCTCTGTGTCTCTCTGCTTACAAAATAAACACATAAACACATACGTAAGTATATAAACTTTTTTTTTATTTGACAGATAGAATTAGACAGTGAGAGAGAGAGAGACACAGAGAAAGGTCTTCCTTCCGTGGGTTCACTCCCCAAATGGCTGCCACACCCAGAGCTATGCTGATCCGAAGCCAGGAGCCAGGTGCTTCCTCCTGGTCTCCCATGCAGGTTCAGGGCCCAAGCACTTGGGCCATCCTCTACTGCCCTCCTGGGCCACAGCAGAGAGCTGGACTGGAAGAGGAGCAACCAGGACTAGAACCTGGCGTCCATATGGGATGCTGGCGCCGCAGGTGGAGGATTAACCAAGTGAGCCACGGCGCTGGCCCCAATAAGTGTATAAACTTTTTAAAAATGCAATAGGGACCAGTATTGTTACGCTGCAGTCAAGAATTTAACAGACATGAAGAGGAATGCTTTAGGTGGGTTCACCAGTAGACTTAACACAGTCAAGGAAAGACCAGTGAGCTTGAAAGGAGTTCAACAGAATCTTCCCCAACTTAAAAGCAAAGAGAAAAAAGGAGGGAGAAAAACATGGCAGAGCACCTAGAAACTGTGGAACAGTTGTAATTGTGATGTCAAAAGAAGACAGGGAGAAGGGAATGGAGAAAATATTCAAAGGAATAATCACAAGACTTCCAAAATGAGTGGCAGTCAAGAAACCATAGATTCAAGAACCTCAGAGAACATCAAGCAGGAAAAATAACAACAAAAAAGCACATTATAGTCAAACTGCATAGACAAAGAGAGAGAAAACATTCTGTGGCTCATTGTACAACTCTATTAATTACCATCAGATTGTCCAATTTAAATGGGTGAATTTCATGATATATAATTTATGCCTCACTAAAGCTGTTTTATTTTTATTTTTTATTTTTTTTATTTTTTTTTTATTTTTGACAGGCAGAGTGGACAGTGAGAGAGAGAGAGAGAGAGAGAGAAAGGTCTTCCTTTGCCGTTGGTTCACCCTCCAATGGCCGCCGCTGCAGCCGGCGCACCGCGCTGATCCGATGGCAGGAGCCAGGAGCCAGGTGCTTTTCCTGGTCTCCCATGGGGTGCAGGGCCCAAGCACCTGGGCCATCCTCCACTGCACTCCCTGGCCATAGCAGAGAGCTGGCCTGGAAGAGGGGCAACCGGGACAGAATCCGGCGCCCCGACCGGGACTAGAACCCGGTGTGCCGGCGCCGCAAGGTGGAGGATTAGCCTATTGAGCCACGGCGCCGGCTTAAAGCTGTTTTAAAAAATGAGTCGGTGACTCAGAGAAGTATTAAAAAAAACAAATGTTGATGTCAAGGTAAAAAAGCAACATTTATCTACCTCAGGGAATCGTTTAGTATTTTTCCGAAGCAATCAAAAGGTGAATTCAAAATAGCAACCAAGTCCTGGGAGCTTGCTGCGATTCGTGGCTTCCTGAGAGGAAATCCTTGGCGTTAACTATTCTTTTCATATTTGGTAACCCCTTGGACTTGGATGAGACAATGCAAAATAAATCAACATTTTTATCTGCTGCTGTTTGGCAGCCAAACTGTGGTTCTAAGTATGTTTCAACCATGCATTTCCTCTCGTTTTAAATTTGCTCATGCATTTAACATTTACTTTTCCACCTGACTGACAGATATTTTTTGGTCTCTAACTTTTTTAAAAAGATAAGGGCAAGCTGTCCTGTGATGGCACAGGGTCAGATGCAGTGGAAGCAAGAGATGCTAGGCTGATAGGCCTTCAATAGGTCTCGTCTTTCTGTTTAAAATGCACTTGCATTTTTTTCTATTTTTAATCAATGCTTTCTCTCCTCTTCAAGAGAAGAAAAAAACAACACAACAACAACATCTCCAGAGCAAAATAACTTCACTGACATTTTAACTCGGAAGCAACGCTTTATCTGCTTCCCTCTGAAGGCTTCTCATTGGGTTTATCTGTCTTATGCTTTTAACAGTTTCTGATCTGATTATTGTTCTTTGCACAGCTCTGAAGCTTTTTAATCTCCAAGGGTGGGGATCTATTATCAGGGCTTATTGCTAGAAAAGAACATGATTTTCAAAAAGACTTTTGTCCTCTACTGATAATCAGCACAAAAATGCATCCTGTTCATGCCCCCTCTAACCTCTGTTGCCACTGAGGGAGGTTTTCACACAGTCTTCCATTCTTTCATCCAGTAATTAGCTAGAACGACTTCATTAGGCAAAAATATAGGCAATGAAAGAGGACAGAATACCGCTTTAAGAATTAGCAAATCCATTCCCGAATAGTGTCTGACTTGGTGGAAACCTGGCTGGGCCAGTTGTTCCAGGCAGTTTGGTATGACAGCATAAATACCTCTGAAGCATCTGGGGCTGAACTGGGTAGCATTCACATTGACACAACAAAGCAAGCTATGCAGGAAAGATGAACTGAAATGATTTCATTGAAATTAATGTATCCATCCAGACAAAGGGGCAAAGGGCGAAATGCTGCCTATGAAATTGCTTTGTAAGCTCTTCCTGAGGGGGCTGTGAGCCCTTCTCTCAATCGCTGAACCATAGGGCTGCACAGCCTGTGTGTAACCGCCAGGTCAGAACTAACTCAATTTCACTGCTATAATCACAGAGGAAGGTGAATGGAAGATCTTTTTCTTCTTCCAGGTTTTAACAAAGCTTAAAAAAGAACTAGGATGGACAGCATACTGGATTCAATCAAGGAATTGTACTTGCCAAAGAGAGAAGTTCTAGTGAGGAGAGAAGGAAAACTTCTAAACTTGTTCAAGGGACTCAGTACTATTGATATGTGAATAAAAACTAACTGTTCCAAGGCAGTGAGCAAATTGACTAACTCAATTTTTAAAGATTTTTATTAATATAGAGAGGATTTATTTTATGCATTCCATAGGTTTGGTTCCAAGAAGACAATCACACTTCCTTTACTCCCCTGCTCCTCACTAATCCCCCTCCCACCCCTCTGTTAAATAGTTTTGGCAAAGACATAATTTTATTCTACTTCATATTCACAAGCTTAATTTATGACTAATCACAATATTCAACAAGTAAAAAGTATGAAGACCAGAGTTCCACAGGAGTATAAATAAGGGCTAAAAATGACAATTATATCCCAGTATATCCTATACATTTTTGGTATTCTATGTTAACTACCACATATCAGAGGAAATATAGTTGTCTTTCTGAGACTGGCTTATTTCACTAAGCATAATTGTTTCCAGTTGCATCCATTTTGTTGCAAAAGACAGGAATATATTCTTTTTTATGGCTGAGTGGTATTCCATAGTGTGTGTGTGTATGTGTGTGTGTGTGTACACGTACCACATTTTCTTTATCGAGTTATCAGTTGATGGACACCTGGTTTGATTCTATATTTAGCTATTGTGAATTGAGTTGCAATAAACATGGAGAGGGGTACAAATAACACTTTTATATGCTGATTTTATTTCTTTTGAGTAAATGCCAAGGAGTGGGATGGCTGGGTTATAAGGTAGATCTATTTTCAGATCTCTGAGGAATCTCCAAACTGTCTTCCATAATGGTTAACACTGGTTTACACTCCGGCCAACAGTGGATTGGGGTACCTTTTTCCCCAAATCCTTGCCAGCATTTATTGTTCTTTGACTTCTGTATGGAGCGAGGTGATACCTCATTGTGGTTTTTATTTACACTTCACTGATCTCTAATTATTCTAGTAACATTGGGTAATTTTTCATATTGGCCATTTTAACTTCCTCTTTTGAAAAATGTCTGTTCAAGTCCTTTGCCCATTTCTTAACTTGATTGTTTGTTTTGTTGGTGTTGAGTTTCTTGAACTCTTTATATATCCTGGGTATTAATACTTTATCATTGCATTGTTTGGAAATATTTTATTCCATTCTGTCAGTTGCCTCTTCCCTTTGTTGAGTGTTTTCTTTGTAGTGGAGAAGTTTCTTAGCTTGATTTAAACCCATTTTGTACTTTTATCTTTATTGCTGTGCTTCTGGGGTCTTTTCCAAGAAATTGTTGCCTATGTAAAGACATCAGTCTTGTAGAATTTCACCGATATTTTCTTCTAGTAGTATTTTTAATGAATCAAACAATATATTTAGGTCCTTGATCTATTTTAGTTGATTTTTGCACAAGATGTAAGGTATTTGTCTTCTTTCATACTTCTGCATGTAGAGATTCAGTTTTCCCAATGTCATTAATTGAAGATACCATCCTTTCTCCAGGGATTGATTTCAGACCACTTGTCAAAGACTAGTTGGTTGTAGATGCCTGGATTAATTTCTGGATTTCTGTTCTGTTCCATTGTTCTACATGTCTATTTTTGTGCCAGTACCAGCCTGTCTTGATTATAACTGCCATGTAGTAAATCTTGAAGCCTTGTATTATCATGGTTTTGGCTTTGTTTTTGTTGTTTAAGATGGCTTTAGCTCTTCGGAGTCTCTTGTGTTTCCATATGAATTTTAGCATTTTTTTTAGACCTGAGAAGAATGTCATTGGTATTTTGATCAGGATTGCACTGAATCTGTAAATTCTTTCTGGCATTAAGGACATATTGATATTAATTCTTCTAATCCATGAACATGGAATATTTTTTCCTTTTTTGTGTCTTCTTCTATTTCTTTAATATCTTATAACTTTCATCATACAGATTTTTTACCTCCTTGGTTAAATTTATTCCAAGGTATTTAAAAATTTTTGTAACTATTGTGAATGGTACTTACAAGTCCTTTCTCAGCCATGGTATTCTTTGTGTATACAAAGGCTATTTTTTTTTTTAGCCAGGCAGAGTTAGATAGTGAGAGAGAGACAGAGAGAGAGTTATAGACAGTGAGAGAGAGACAGAAAGAAAGGTCTTCCTTCTGTTGGTTCACTCCCCTAATAGTCAACAGGGCTGGTGCTGAGCCAATCCGAAGCCAGGAGCCGGGTACTTCCTCCCGGTCTCCCATGCAGGTGCAGGGACCCAAGCACTTGGGCTATCCTCTGCTGCCCTCCCGGGCCACAGCAGAAAGCTGGACTGGAGGAAGAGCAACCGGGACTAGTACCCAGCACCCCAACCAGGACTAGAACCCGGGGTGCCAGCGCCACAGAAGGCTATTGATTTTTTAATATTGAGTTTATATCTTGCAACTTTACCAAGCTCTTTTTTTTTCTTTTTCTTATTTTTCTTTTTTCTAACTTTTATTTAATAAATATAAATTTCCAAAGTACAACTTTTGGATTATAGTGTTTTCCCCCCCATAACCTCCCTCCCACCCACAACCATCCCATCTCCCACTCCCTCTCCCATCCCATTCTTCATCAAGATTCATTTTCAATTATCTTTATATACAGAAGATCAATTTAGTATATACTAAGTAAAGATTTCAACAGTTTGCACCCACACAGATACATAAAGTACAAAGTATTGTTTGAGTACTAGTTTTACCACTAATTCGCATAGTACAACACATTAAGGACAGAGGTTCTACATGGGGAGCAAGTGCACAGTGACTCCTGTTGTTGATTTAACAATTGACACTCTTATTTATGATGTCAGTAATCAACCAAGGCTCTTGTCATGAGCTGCCAAGGTTATGGAAGCCTCTTGAGTTCACAAACTCTGACCTTATTTAGACAGGTCATAATCAAAGTGGAAGTTCTCTCCTCCCTTCAGAGAAAAGTACCTCCTTCTTTCCTGGACTGTTCTTTCTGCTGGGATCTCATTCACAGAGATCTTTCATTTAGGTCATTTTTTTTTTTGCCAGAGTGTCTTGGCTTTCCATGCCTGAGAAACTCTCATGGGCTTTTCAGCCAGATCTGAATGCCTTAAGAGCTGATTCTGAGGCCAGAGTGCTGTTTAGGGCATCTGCCATTCTATGATGTCGCTCCCCCCTTCATGGAGGAATGACACTAAACCCTGCCTAGGCTTCATATCCGAGTCACGGCACCATTATGTCGCTCCCCCTCTTCATGGAGGAACGACACTGGACCCTGTGCTGTTCTTTTGTCTGCTCGGCCCTCCCCGGGTTTGCTGCTGGTTCTTCCCGGGTTGGCTACCGACCCTTCCACCTCCGTGGAAGGGCAGTTCCCCCAGCCACTTTCCCCACTTCCACGGGGGAGCAGCACACCGCCGGCCAGCTCTCTCGGGGGCTGCACAGGTGTTCCTTCAGATAGATGTTCCCCTTAGATGTTCCTGGTGCATGTTGTCTCTCTCCTCCTTTATAGTCCTCTTCCGCCAATCCCAACTCGGCTGCCCACACGCCGAGTACGCTGCTCTCCTCCAATCAGGAGCAGGATCAGCTCCTGGAGGTCATCACTCAAGATGGCAAGAGGCAGCTGCGTAGAAGCTGTTTCCTCCTCTCCCAGCGCCATATTGTGGGAGAGCAGATGCATAGAATAAGTCTTAATTCCAGTAACTTAGTCTAGTCTGAGTTGCTCCCCACATATGAGTCTGCTATGTAGCCCTCTTCCCATGTACCAAACTCTCTTATGGATTCCAACAGTCTCTTAGTGGAGTCTTTTGGTTCCATACACACACACACACACACACACACACAGAATCATGTAATCTACAAACAGGTATCATTTGACTTAATTCTTTCCAAATTTTTTCCCTTTGATTTCTATTTCTTCTCTAATGGCTCTGGCTAAAACTTCCAGAACTATATTGAACAGCAATGGTGAAAGTGGCCATCCTCATCTGGTTACAGATCTTAGTAGAAATGCTTCCAACTTTTCCCCATTCAACATGTTGTTAGCTGTGGGTTTGTCACATATTGCCTTGATTGTGTTGAGAAAATATTTCTTCTATGTCCAATTTGCTTAAGGTTTGTATCATGAAAGGATGATGTATTTTATCAAATGGTTTCTCTGCATCTATTGAAATAACCATATGGTTTTTATTCTTCAACTTGTTACTGTGATGTACCATATTTATTGATTTGCATATGTTGATCCATCCCTGCATGCCAGAAATAAATCCCACTTGGTTCGGATGAATGATATTTCTGAAACATTGTTGGATTCAATTATGTGATATTTTCTTGAGGATTTTTGCATCTATGTTCATCAGTAATGGTTTTAGTTCTCTTTATCTGTTGTATCTTTTTCTGGTTTTGGAATTAAGGTGATGTTGTCCACAAATAAAGGAGTTTGGGATGATTCCCTGCCTTTCAATTGTTTTGAATAGTTTAAGAAGAATTGGGATTTTTTTCTTCTTTAGAAGTTTTGTAGAATACAGCAATGAAGTCATCCTGTCTGTACTTTTCTTTGTTGGGAAGGTCTTTATTACTGATTCAAACTCCATCTTGGTTATTGGTCTATTTAGGTTTCCTAAGTCTTCATGACTCAATTTTGGTAAATTGTTTACATCCAGAAATCTATCCATTTCTTCTAGAATTTACAATTTGTTGCCACATAACTGTTTGTAGTAATTCCTGATGATTCTTTTTACTTCTGTGGTATTCATTGTTGCATCTTCTTTTTCATCTCTGATTTTATTGATTTGGATCTTCTCCCTCTTTTTTCTGGATAGTTGGGTCAATGGTGTTTCAATTTTGTTAAATTTTTTCAAAAAAACCAGATATTTATTTTACTGATCTTTTGTATCTTTTTTGTTTCAGTTTTGTTTATTTCTTCTCTAATTTTAATTATTTCTTTCTTTCTACTAATTTTGGGCTTGTTTTTCTTATTGTTTTTCTAGTCCTTGTGATGCATTGGTAGCTTATTTATATGATGCCTTTCTAATTTCTTGAGGTAGGCACCAATTGCTATAAAATTCCCTTTTAACACTGCTTTTGTTGTATCCTTTAAGTTTCAATAAGTTGTGTTGTCATCTTCATTTATTTCCAAGAATTTTTTATCGCTCTTTTGATTTCTTCTTTGACATACTATTCATTCAGGAGCATTTTGTTCAGTCTCCATGTGTTTTCCAAATTTTCTGAAGTTTCTTAAATTGTTAATTACCAACTTAAATCCATATGGTCAGAAAAGATACATGGTATAGTTTTAAATTGTTTGAATTTGCTGGGATTTTCTTTTTGGCCTTGCATATGGTCTACCCTAGAGAAAATTCCATCTCTGATAAAAAGAATATGTATTCTGCAACTATGGGATGAAATGTTTTGTCAATATCAGTTAGGTACATTAATTCCACAGTGTAGATTATCTGTTGTTTCTTTGTTGATTTTCTGTCTATCTGATCTGTCCTTTGATTAATGTGGAGTGTTGAAGTCCCCCATAATTATTGTATTGGAATCAATTTCTCTCTTTAGATATATGAACATTTGTTTTAAAGAGCCAAGCACTCTGGCATTGGGTGCATATACATTTATGATAGTCACATCTTTCTGTTGAGTTGATCCTTTCATCATAACATAATGCCCTCTTTTGTCTGCTTTAACAGTTAACAATTTCTGTGTTAAAGTCTATTTAGTCTGATATTAGGATGCTTAGAACTTCTCTACCCTTTACCAGCCTTTCACTTTCAGTCTGGTTATATCTTTGTCAGTGATGTGTGTTTCTTATAGGCAGCAAATAGATGGTCTTTTTAAAATTTATTCAGCTAGTCTGTATCTTTTAATTGGAAAATTTAGACCCTTTACATTCAAGTTTATTATTGATAACTAACAACTTGGCCCTACCATTTTACCATAAATATTCCTATCATTTACTTTGGATTTCCTTTGTATTTTTACTAGGAGTTTTTCTGCCTTCACATTCTTTCACAATGACTATTGTTCTCTGTTTCTGTATGTAGCACATCCTTAAGCTCATTTGTAAGGCTGGACAAGTGGTAACAAATTCTTTCAATTTCTGTTTGTTTTTGAAGGTTTCTATTTCACCTTCATTTGTAAATGAGGGCTTTGCTGGGTACAGTATTCTGGGAGGACACTTTCTTTCTTTTAGTACTTGGACTCTGTCTCTATTCTCTCCTAGAAAATAGGGTTTCTGATGAGAAATCAGCTGTCAGTCTAATTGGGGATTCCCTGAAGTTAATCCAGCATTTCTCTCATACGCAATGGGGAATCTTTTCTTCATGTTTTACTCGTTAACATTTGATTATAATGTGTTATGATGAAGGTATTTTCTGATCATGTCTATTAAAAATTCTATGTGCTTCCTGTTCTTTGGTGGCCCTTCCTTTATCCAAATTATGGAAATTCTCTGCTATTATTTCACTGAATAGGTGATATAACCCATTCTTTCTTTCCAAGCCTTCAGGAACTCCTAAGACACATATGTTTTCTCATTGGATAGCATCCCATGATTCTTGAACACTATGTTCAGTTTTTCTAATTTTGTCTTCTTTTTTTCTTTTGTCCAAGCTATTTCCTTAGATTTGTCTTCTATCTCAGATATTCTTTCTTCTGCCTTACCAAGCCTGCTGTTGAGGTTTTCCACTGTATTTCTATTTGACATATATAATTCTTTATTTCTAATATTTCAGTTTGATTTCTCTTCAATATACTTCTCAGCAAAATTCTTCATCTATATTGTGTATGGATTTCTTTATCTCATGAATTCATTCTCTGTGCTCCTGAGTAATTTTACGATCATTTCTTTGAATTCATTTTCAGACCTTTGTTATTAATCTCTTGGTCTTCACATTCTGGTATTGAAATGTATTGCTTTTGAGAAGTCATGTTGTCTTCCATGCTCTTGTTTCTTTTATTTCTATGTTTATTTTTAGGCATTTGTGGAAACACTTGTTGGTTTTCTCCTCTGATGGCTTTTATCTTTGAACTATTCCTCTGTGGCTTACTTCAGTGGATATCCAGAGGTGTGTGCTGTGTGGGGCCAGGGAGTTCTGGTCAGTGCTCAAGGGTGGGATGGGTGTCCAGGATGACACCCAAGTTTGATGTGTTAGGTATCCTCTATTATCGGGGTGGGGGGAGGTATGATCATATCTGCGGGGGTAAGATAGCCTCACCTCCTCTCTGCCAAGGTAATAAATGCCTGGGCTTAGCCTACAGTGGCTACAACCCCACACTCATGCAGGCGCATGAACTGTGCAATGGATCTGTAAGGTTCTCAGTCTAAGCATGGACCCCATGGCAATGACCCTCCCCAAGAAATCAGGGAAGTCTGAGCCTCTGAAGGCAGACACTGTGATTGTCCAGAGATGCAGCTAAAGCCCACGCTCTATCATGCAGTCACAGAATTCCCATAGTCATAGTGCATCAGGCTCTCAGTCACAGGTGCAAACGATCCACTCTCAGTTCCAGGAAAGTGCCCTGTCCACAGACAGCAGTGGCATTCCCAGAGCCAGCTGGTTGTGGGTGCTCCACCTTGGCAGTTTGAGCTCCAGAGTCTGTGATAGAGTGGAGGAGAGGGGCACCTCACAGTCACCTCTAAGTGGGTGTCCAGCTTCCTGCCTACCATACAGGCCAGAATCAAAGTCAGTCAGGAATGCAGATTTAACCATCTGGTAAAATCCTCTGGTATGTGAACAAGATCTGCTGCAGCCCCTACTGGCATTTCTCCCTGCTGGTAACCAGGCACCCTTGTGGGGGATGGGGAGAAAGAAACGTGCTTCTCTTTCACTGGGTTGGGTGAGTACCCTGCCCCCTACCAAGACTCCAGGCTGCAATCAAAGTCAGTGTCCTCTTCAAGTTTCTCCCTCAGACAATATCACCAATGACATAGACTGCCACAGTCTTCTCTTAGCTCACTCTCAGCAACTGGCATCCCCTCCTTTGCTGTGAGAGTCATAGGCGGCATCCCCCTGCTCTCTGCTGCGTGTTTGTACTGTCCACACTGCTCCGTGGCGTCTCTCTTCTTTCTGGAGAATTTCCACTGCAAACTGTGCCCCAACTCTCCCCTGAAAATGCACTCTCTCTGCTTGTCTTCTATTATCTTCCCCTGGTCAAAATCAGCACCTCATGTCCCTATTAGGCCATCTCGGAATCCTCATTCATTTAGTTTTATCTCCCTCTTGAGAGTTGCTCTGTATCTCTTTTCAATGGTGTGAGCTTCAAAACCTAAGATGAAGGATCCTAGACATGCCCCTAGACCTACAAATGTGAGGCCAAAATATTGGAATTTCTACAGAAAAGGATGCTTCCATCGCATTGCTTAAAGCAAAATGATTCTTGATAAAATCCTTAGATTTGCTTTCATAGGGTTTTCTAGTGAAAAAGTCTTAGTGAAGCATATATTAAAAAATGAAAGGGCATTTGGTCCAGTGTTTAAAAGACTGGTTACAGGCTCGGGGCTGTGGCACTGCAGGTTAAGCTGCTACTTGCAATGCTTATGTCCCCATCACAGTACCTGGTTCAAATGTCAGCTACTTTGCACTTCTGACCCAGCTTCCTGCTCCTTTATCTGGGAGGTAGCAGATGATGATCCATGTGCTTGGATTCTAGCCAATCACAAGGGAGAACTGAGTGGAGTCCCTGGCTCCTGGCTGCAGCCTGGCCTGGCCTCAGCTGGAAGCAAATCAGTAGATGGAAGATCTCTTTCTTCTTTGTCATTCCCTTTTTGTCTGTCACTCTGCCTTTAAATAAATAAATAAATCTTGATAGAAGAGGCTATAGGAAAATATATGTGCTCCTTTTCATTTTTGTTAAAATAAAAATATCTACAGAAAATCAATGGAAAAAGCAATGAAAGAAAGAGGGAATGGAACTGGACTAGCATAAGAAAGATCTGGCAATTTCCAGTCTCCTTTTGTGTAGCTCTGTTTCTTAGAGTCATGTTTCACATGTCCCAGGAATAAACAACTAAAGCATATGGGATTTGGGAAACTCAAATAGAACACTAACAAGAACAAATCCACCAAACTGTACTATAAATATATAATAATAATAATATGATAAAAATGCATATTACCACACTGAAGGAGACAAGGAAGAATAAAACTAACCTAAGTAACTTTGGAAAACCTGTATTTTGACTGTAGACTATCACGCTAAAAGCAAATAGAACTGTACACAAATGTTTCACTTGTCAATAGATTGATTTCTCAGAGGACTGGATTAGCAATTTTTATATTACTTTATGTGTGTGTACTAGGATTGAACAAATAGCAAAATATACTGTCAGTAATGAGAGCCAGGTTTTTCATTATTAAAGAAATGAGCTACAAACAAGAGGAGCAGAAAGACCAGAATGAACCTTCTGTTGTTGGATTGGTTCAGAGACTTTAGCATAATCTTATGGCTGGCCGAGGAGGGTTGACAGGAGGGGGACACACGTGTGTGTGTTCCTCGTTCTGCCACTGAGACACCTGGAAGTAATAGCGCTTCACAGCAATGAACATCATAGCATCTGGATTTTATTTGCTAAGTATCATTATTCATTAAAAGACCCGCAGCTTTGTATTAAAAAAAAAGGGGGGGGGCTAGTACTAGCACCAAGCAAGCAACATTTAGAATAAAAGCCTGGAACATCTTGCAGTGCTCCAAAACAATGAGTTGGTCAGAAAGGGCTGGGAGGAGCCAGCATTGTAGCATAGCAGGTTAAGCTGCTTGTGAGTCTGGCATCCCATTTCAGAGTGCCAGTTCAAGTCCTGGCTTCTGTGATTCCAATACAGCTTTCTGCAAATACGCCTGAGAAGGCAGAAGTTGATCCAAGTGCTTGGGCCTGTGCCACCCACGTGGGAGACTCCAAGTTACTGGCACCTGACTTCAGCCTGGCCTAGACTTGGCTGTAACAAGCACTTTGTAGTGAATGAGTGGATGTAAGACATTTCCCTATCTCTGTCTCTGTCTCTGTCTCTCTCTCTCTCTCTCCTTCTTCCTCTATTGCTCTGCTTTTCAGATAAATAAATCTTTTAAAAAGCAGAAAAGGTTGGGAGTATGGTGAAAGAACACAGAAGTAACCCTGAAGAAGTTTTTAATGAACAAACCAGAATCATTTGAAGGAGAAAAGAAGAATATTGCATTGGAATGTATAGAATAAAATAAGCCTCCAGGGCCCATGCTAATATTATTGTTAAATAAATATATAAAAGGAGAAGAAAAGATTTACAGGATAATCCCAGTAAATCTAGAGAAATGAAGATCATCAGAATATTATTTGGCAAAGACCACATTGAATAGTTCTTGCATGCAAGAGCCATCAATGGATGTGAAAATTAGTGGGTAAAAGTTTGAGGAGAAACAAGATATTTTCATAGTGTCAAAATACCTTCCAGAAAATATTTACTGATTACAAAGGAAAAAATAGTAGAATTATTAACAGATGCCATCTTAGTGAAGTAATTAGATCTACCAACATCATAAAATAGCTGATACAATGAAAAGGTTACTTTGGTGGTATTCTTATCAAAATAATTTCAAATAAAAGAGTCATCAACTGTAACTTGGATGACTTACAAAACAAGGAAAGACTAAGGGTCATGAGGCTAAATGCCATGTAAACATTTGTAATGAATGTATGTCTTTGGATTAAACCTGGAACAGAGTAAAATAAAACCATATAGCTCATACAGTTTTTCACAGTCATTTCTTATGATCCTTACTGTTTTGGTAGTATCAGTTGGAATGTCTCCTTTTGCATTTCTAATTTTATTTGAGTATTTTCTCTTTTTTTCTTTGGTAGTCTGGCTACAGGTTTATCTATTTTGTTTATCTTCTCAAAAAGCTAGCTTTAGTTTTATTGATGTTTTATATTTTTTTTTAGTTTTGATTTGTTTATTTTTGCTCTGATTCTTACTATTTCTTATCTCCTGCTGATTTGGGGTTTGGCTTGTTCTTGTTTTAGTACTAATGCAACATTTCTTTTTAGGTAATTGTAGTCAACGTTAAGTGAATCTGTAGATGTGGAACCCATGGATGAGGAGTGTCAAATGTAATTAAATGATGCACACATAGCTTTAGTCAGCAGCTTCCAGGTAACTGGGGGAAATACTCCCTCTTTCTCTCCACAATATATAAAATATATAAAATACAACACACAATTTCATTATTTGATGGCCAGTTGTCTATTTTTGATCTTAGTGATTAATGCAAGCTACAAGTAGAAAGAAGCATGACAAGGTCAAACATGATGCTCCAAGGGAACGAGAGTCAGATAATAACTGATAGTCAGTTGACACTGTCTCAGTATCCCAATTTGTGAAGTGAAAGCATTGAAATGAAAGTCAATAAAATGTGCTCCTGGACGTCATTGAAACAAACAAACCAACCAGTGTAAAATGAGACTCAACAAGATCCACAATTCAGTTCACAGAGTCTTTCCACAGTTAGTTTTCTAGTTTCTGATGTTTGAGCTATGTATGATGATAACATCAGGGCAAGCTGGATTAAGAATATACTGTATAGGAATTCTCTTTTCTAGTTGTGTAATATTTCAGTAAGTCTAAAAATTTCTAAATAAAAAGCTATTAAGAACAACAAAAAACTTTAACAAAATTTTTAAACATCATGAAGGAATGAGTCTGTTTGAAGTACAGCTGGTGATCATATTTGAAATGGATTGAGGAGAAGCACTCAGGAGACTTCAAAAGTAATTTTAATATATTATTTTTAAAATGGATGTGAATATATGAAAGTTCTTTGTAACATTATTTTATACTTTAGAGTTGATAATTTTTAAACAATACAGTACACTTAATAAATACAAATATTTGAGATTTTAGTAGACATATGAAGATTTATATTAGAAAAAATGCTAATTTGTAGTAATTTTAAGTTGCTTTGCATTAAATCAGAATATTCTTAAAAAGATTTTTTTTTGACAGGCAGAGTGGACAGTGAGAGAGAGAAAGGTCTTCCTTTTGCCGTTGGTTCACCCTCCAATGGCTGCCGCGGCCGGCACACTGCGGCCGGCGCACCGTGCTGATCCGATGGCAGGAGCCAGGTACTTCTCCTGGTCTCCCATGGGATGCAGGGCCCAAGCACTTGGGCCATCCTCCACTGCACTCCCTGGCCACAGCAGAGAGCTGGCCTGGAAGAGGGGCAACTGGGACAGAATCCGGCGCCCCGACCGGGACTAGAACCCCGTGTGCCGGAGGATTAGCCTAGTGAGCCGCAGCGCTGGCAAAAAGATCTTTCAATGTTACAATGTAAAAATGTTCAGTTTGCACATTCCTCCATCTGGAGGTCCCTAATGTGACTTGGCTTGCATATGAGGATAGTAAAATCTTGGCAATAATGCTATTTAGTTCTGAGTGTGTTACCAGTGGAGAAAGGGGAGCAACTGGGATATTTGCCTGTGGATATAATTTTAAGAAGAGCAAATGGGAGAGAGTACTTATTGGCATATACTGAGGAAAAAAAAATCCCTGCAGTGAGTCTCAAGATACCCAATTAAGATAAAATTAAATCATGCAAATATTGATCCAGTTATATTTGCCAGGGGTAAGTCTTATTATCATTCTAAATTTTTATAGCAAATAGGAAGGAACTGTATAAAATCTACAAATGACACACACATGTATTTTTTATGTTTTACTCTACCATTTCAAGGAATCAGAAGAACAGTAATGGTCGAGTAGTAAAACATATGGCATGGTTACTCTTTGCATGGGATATTGATTTTCAGTTTGCTTATTATGACTAATTACATTTAAAACATCAGACTCCTTCCCAGATGTGTAGCACTAACATGGATAATGTTATACTCTCAAAGAGCTAAAATTTTGTCTAAATAATATGTACACAATTTCAGAATATTTACACAAAATTAAATACATTAATTGGACCATAGGATATCCACAAGTACTGCAACAGTACATGGGCTCTGGATGTCCCTAAAAAATGCCCATTGATTGGGGCTGGAGCCGTGGCTCACTTGGTTAATCCTCCGCCTGTGGCGCTGGCATCCCAAATGGGTTCTGGGTTCTAGTCCCGGTTGCTCCTCTTCCAGTCCAGAATTCTGCTGTGGCCCAGGAGGGCAGTAGAGGATGGCCCAGGTTTTGGGCCCCTGCACTCGCATGGGAGACCGGAAGGAAGCACCTGGCTCCTGGCTTCGGATTGGCTCAGAACCAGCACAGCGCAGGCCGTGGTGGCCATTTGGGGAGTGAACCCACGGAAGGAAGACCTTTCTGTCTCTCTCTCTCTCTCACTGTCTATACCTCTGTCAAATAAAAAAAGAAAAAGAAAAAAATGCCCATTGATGATTTCAGTGATCAAGTAATTGACAATACTTTCATCACTAACTGAAATAGTTCTTTGGGGAACTTCACCCCAGTAGATATAAGAAAACATTTAGTTCCGCAAGTATGTTTGAAAGAATACAAGCCTGAATTTTCTTAGTAAGATTTTTATCTTTAAGGAAATACTTTCCCAAAGCAAAAGTCTCCATTAAACAGGGTATTTTGAGGTTCCACAAGAAAGGTATCAACAGTTATGAATTTGCTTAACATAAAATTGTGCTGTTAGCTTTGCAACATTATAATGAAATGCCTCACACAGGATACTTAGAATTAAGAGGTATTTTTAGCTCACTGTTTTGGAGGTTCCAGTCCAAATGACAGTACAGGCTCTATGGTAAGGGTCACCCCTTGGCTCCATCACCTCATGACCAACATAGCAAGGCCAGGAATGCCTATGGGCGTAAGCAAATGATTCTTTCTCAAACCAGGAGCAGAGAGGGATTACTCCTTTTATAACAACCCTCACAAGAGATTTCAAGGGTCACACAAGAACTGTCATCCTAAGTGAACTTTTCATGACCTCAGCGAACCAAGAACCTCCCAGTAGGTCCCATCTCTCAAAGGTTCCACCACCTCTCAATTGCACTGCCATAGAGACCAAGCTTTTAACACACAAACTGTTAGGGAGACACAGACTACATCCAACATGGCAGTTCTTTCCCTTGTTTTCCCATAATCAAGCAGTTGATTTCTCTCAAGTCTGCCAAACTGTATTTCCAAGTGCAGACTACATCAAAGTAGTCAGCTTTGGAGGCCACATTTTCCACTGGTGCTGACCTTTGATTGAGGCACTTTGGGAGGTTTTTTTTTTTTCTTTTTTTTTTTTTTGAATTGCATACACAGATTACAACACATTCAGGAACATAATTCTTAGTGGAGAAGAATCCTTGACAGTAGATTTTGGGTTTGAAAAGAAAGGTAGAGTTGAGTATAGTGAATAAAATGGTTGATGAACTGGCACAGTAGAGTTTCCGTTCCACCAGGCCTCCTCCCTCAGAGCTGACTCAGCCTCGGGGAGGCCTGCTCACTTCAGCACCGTCACTACAAGGGGAAGGGCCCTGCGGCCCGCTCCTTGCTCTAGCCTGGCTGGCACTGCTAATGAGGAAACTTCCCTCTTCTCACTTGACACACTGGCAGCCTGGAAATCAAGGTTGCCTCTGACGGGTGCAGTACATGACAATGAAAGCCACAAGGTCACCTATTCCCCCAAACCTACCAATTTGTTGAAACTTGCCTAGAATGAAATGGAAAAACACACTCACTACAGGAAGACACACAGCTGAGAGGCATGAGGGAGCAGAGAGCAAGGACCGTTTCTACTCCACACGGCTAAGAACACGCACCTACTCCTGTTTCTGTGGAGAATCAGTGGGCAGAAACTCTCCCTCTCCTGCCTTCCCTGGGTCTTTTCTACACAATTCAATCTTCCCCACTTTAACTCCCACCTGCACCTGCATGCTCTTCACCCAGCTCCAGCCGGCCGGCCCTGGAACGCCCCAGTGCTCTGAGTGATGGTAGCACTGATCAATCGTACCTTTCTGCTTGTCTAGTTCCTTTCCTTCTCACTTTTGATTCTAAGTATAAAGAAATGGCCAGTGTCTCTTTAGCGTCTCAGGTTTCTTCCTCATTCCTCATCAGGAATCCCAGTCTGACTCCTTAAGAGCTTTAGACCTTGCTCACTGGAGGAATGAGGGAGGGAGTGAGGTGAAGCATGTGGGATGGTGCTTGGCCCCAAAGTGGCCCTCGGTGGTGCTGCCATGATTGCTAGCAGTACTTGATTGTCATTGTGCTCAGCAAAGACAACTTTCTTATGCCACCAGCGTACAACCTCCTCAGGACACACATTCCAGGTCCTGTTTCTGCTCCCACTCAGCCTTTGAGGAGAGAAGAGAAATGCCCCACACCTCCCAAGACTTTATTTGGGAACAGGCTTTATCTCTTTCACTGTGGGGATTTTCCCCCAGGCTCCTTTGTTCTCTATTTCAGAGCTTATTTTGCCTCCCTTTTGTGTTGCGTTTGCTTCTATAGGGGAGAAGAGTCGCCCTATTTACAAGAGTAGTTATCACCATGGTAACTTGGTATTTTGATACAGGCATGGAACTATTCTGAGGGAAAAATAGGACCCTTATTTTTCAACTTTGGCATGTAGATGTATGGGAATCAAAGTACTTGCCCAACGTTATATAGCTGGTTCAAATGTCAAAGCAAAGAAACAAGTCTTGTTGATATTTTAAATCACTATTGAGCAACCACAGCATGCCATCAATTGAGCAGAACATTCTCACAATTAATTTCTGCCTCTTAGGCACTAATGCCTAAAGGCATCGTGGCATACACTTCGGCGAAATCATTCTCCGAATGAAAAAATCAGTACCCTGGATTGGACAAAGAATTGTTGTGTCCCCTCATGTTGCAAAAAGCATTGTGAAAAATGTCATTTAGAGTTTCTGGAATGTTTTGTTTATTGAGAGTGGATAAAAGAGAAATTTTGAAAATCAGCCAGTTGTTCACGATCAGAGGAATGTCATTACTATATAAATCACATATACTTTGCACATGGAATGAAGAGCAGGGCTGGCATTAATTACTGAATGCCTACTGTGTGCCAGTTTCCCTGTTATGAGTGACTAACAATAACTGTCGCTCCTCCTTCAGCACTTTTCATTTGGTGAGAAAACAAATAATACAGTATGTTGTGTGTCTGTAAAAACAGCTACCAAACATGAGAGGAGCAATGAAGAGTTCATGAAGTTGAATTTTTAACTGTGATTAAAAAAAAAAAATTTACTTATTTTCAAGGTAGAGTTACAGACAGTGAGAAGCAGAGACAGAGAGAAAAGTCTTCCATCTGATGGTTCACTCCCCAAATGGCTGCAACGGCTGGAGCTGCGCCAATTCGAAGCAAGGAGGCAGGAGCTTCTTCCAGGACTCCCACACTGGTGCAGGGGCCCAAGAGCCTGGGCCATCTTCTACTGCTTTCCCAGGCCATAGCAGAGAGCTGGATCAAAAGAGGAGCAGCTAAGACTAGAACTGGCACCCAGATGGGATGCCAATGCCACAAGCAGAGGCTTAACCTACTGTGTCACAGTGCTGGCCACTTAACTGCTATTTTAAGAATGACCAGTTGGTAAACTTAAGCAGATGGACTTTGCTTCAGTTAGTCTTGGTAAGATTATATTATGGGATCTCTCCTGAAAATGAGCTTTTCTTCCCTCTGCTGAACAAGAGCAACCACTTTCTTCATTTGGCATATTCCAACAACCTAAGGTTTCCAGGCCTAGGATTGCTGATGGATCCCTTAAGAATTCCCATGCCAGGAAGGGGTTGGGCCAACGTGGGTTGAGCCACTGCACTGGATGACTGCATTCCATACTGCAGTGTTGTTTCAAGTCCCAGCCCTCTACTTCATGGCTGGCTTCCTGCTAATGTTCTTGAGAGGTCAGCAGAAGATGATCCAAGTACAGGGGCCCCTGCCAGCATGTGGCTGGCTCCTCGAGAACATTTTTTCATCTCATTTGTAAACACTATGATTATTGAAAAGAAGTTTCTTACCTAACTATTTGAGTTAGGACCTCCAATCCAATGTGGAATAGAATTTGTGAAAGAGAATATTCTTGCTTTTTTCCAAAATTTTAGGGAAAACTATTTTCCTAACAGCTACAGAAATATGTAGGTTTTGGTAAAAAAGTATTTTCACAGAACTTAGCTCTTTTATTTAAATTATTAGGCATACGGTCATGAAGTTAATCACAATATTCTCTTTTATATTTTACATCTATAGACTCTATAGTGGTATCACCCTGGTGATAGTTAATATGCCATCTTGGGTGGCAATGGACCCAGATATATATGATCAAACGTTATTCTGTTTATTTCTATAAGCATGTTTTAGATGAGATTAACATTTAAATCTGCAGACTTTGAGTAGATTGCCCTCCACAATGTGGGTAGGCCTTGCCAACCTGTTGAAGGCCCAAGTTAAACAAAAAACACCTGCCTCACCCAAGCAACAGAAAATTCTTCAGTAAGCAGCAGGTGACTTTCAGACTTTAACTGTAATATCTTCTCTTCCTAGCTCTAAGCCTCTCGATCTCAGACTCAAATTCTTCTGTCTTCAGCTTGTCAGCCCACATGCCAACTGTGTACTTGACAGACTCCATATTATATGAGCCATTTTCTTAGCATTTCTCTCTTTCCCTCTGGGGGACTGGTAGCACTGAATAGTCATACCTTTCTGCTTGCCTCGTTCCTTTCGTGCTCACTCTTGATTTTAACTGTAAGGACAGGGCCAGTTTCTCTTTAACTTTTCAAATTCTTTCCTCATTCCTCATCAGGAATCCCAGTCTACGATAATTCTGAGCATTCATTTGTTCCATTTTTATTTTTATGAATTTTTGCTTTGGGTTTTGAGGTTCTGAGGTAGACACATATGCAATTAGGAATTTGTGTTTTCCTGATGAACTAATTGCTTTATCACAATGAAATCTCTTCCTCTGGAATACTTTTTTTTCTGAAGTTTATATTTAATACTAATTTAGTCACATATTATGGCATAATTATCTTATATATTTCTAACTCTTCTTTGCTTTTTTATTTTTTTTAAAATTTTTTTAAGATTTTATTTATTTGACCGAGTCACAGACAGTGAGAGAGAGAAACAGAGAGAAAGGTCCTCCTTCCGCTTGTTCACTCCCCAAATGGTCGCAACGGCCAGAGCTGCACCAATCCGAAACCAGGAGCCAGGTGCTTCTGTGGCCTGATGAGGTGGAGACCAGTCCTATGTGGCTATTACCCTTGAAATTTAGCTAGTCTGAATTGAGGTGAGTTGTAAAATACATGTTAGATTTTGAAGAAAAGTAAAATATTTCATAAAATTTAAAAAATGTTGATTACACTTTTGGTAAAGTGAATTAAATGCATTATTGATTTCATTTGTCACTGTTTTTCTTAATGTGACATGAGAAAATTTAAAATTACTTTCATAATGGAGAGGACTAAGCAGTAACTTTTAATATAGGATTTTGTTTTATTGCCATGAAACATTAGTTTTTTATTCAAATCATTGATCTAATTTCAGGTACCCCCTCTTTGCAATAACATGAAAATACCCGGGGCTGGCACCATGGCTCACTTGGCTAATCCTCCGCCTGCTGTGCTGGCATCCCATATGGGTTCCAGTTCCAGTCCCGATTGCTCCCCCTCCAGTCCAGCTCTCCGCTGTGTTCCGGGAGGACAGTGGAGGATGGTAACTCTTCTTTGCTTTATGGTTAAAGTACATCCTTTAAATAGCAAAAATCTTACCTCGCTTTCTTATTTTTTCTGATAATACCTGCCTTATTAAAATGCTTTGTCTAGTTATAGCCAATGTTAATATTGACATGTTTTTATTTGTCTTCTATTTTGACATCTGCTTTTTGTTTGTTCCATTTTTTCCCAATTACTTTTTTTTACTCCTCTTTCTTTTGGGTCAATCAAATATTTTTAAATATGAATGTTTAATTTCTTTTCTGACTTTTTAGTGATCACAGTATGAATTATAGAATAAACATTAAAATGATCACAGTCTACCCTCAGTTAATATGGTTACCTAAAATATAAGAATTTTGCAAATGTATAATTTCATGTATCAACCCTTTTATCTTAAGGTTTTAATTATGTCTATATATTATAAATCTCACTAGATATTTTTATAATATATTCAATTATTCTTAAAGTAATGAAGAAAAAAGTAATTTTCTATGTTTACCTAAGTATTTCCTGTGCTCTTCTCTGTGTCCAACAGATCTGTGTTGCCATAGAGTATCATTTTCCTCAGCCTGAAGAACATCCTGTAGTAAGTTTTGTAGAATAGGTCTGATAGGGAAGAATGTTCTCACTTTTCTTTATCTTAACAGGTGACTTCTTTTTTTAATATTCGTTTTTAATAATAATTTTAATATTAATATGATTAAATAATTATAAAATCAAGACTTCCATATTTCATTTTAAGCAGTTTGAAGATATTCGTCCATTGGCTTTGGCTAACATCATTTATGAAGAAAGGCTGGACATAATTTTTATCTTTGTATGTAATGTGTCATTTTTATCTAGTTTTCAAATTTTTTCTCTTCATTGCTGTTTTTCATCAATTTTACTTTGGTGTGTGTGTATGCCATTTTCTGTGTTTAAATTACTTAAGACTCACTCAATTTCTATCTGTAAATTACATTTTCCATCAAATTTGGAAAACTTTCTGCACCTTGTATTCTGCCATTTCCTCCTAGGGGTTCGGTGGCACACATTAGAGCACTAATAATCTCATTGCTAAAAATCTTCTTTTCTCTCTATTTTTCAGATTGGTTCAGATTTATATTTGAGCTCAGGTATTAGGCCAATCAGGACATTTCCCTTTCAGATATGGTATGTTCATTCACAAGTTTTCGGTTAGTTCTTTCTCATAGTTTCTATCCATTAATGTTTTATTAACATGTTTTCTTTAAAATCAGTTATTAAATTCCTTTAATATATTTGTAAAAAATATTTTAATAGCATTGTTCAACTTACAAGGTCGCTTATTTCCAGAAGTTGGGCCTATTAATTTTTTCTTTTTTTTTAAACTCTGTGACACACTTTCCTATTTCAGGAGGACTTGTCTAGTTATTTTTATTATATACTCAGTGTTGCATATCATATGTACTAGAGATTCTGGATTTGTTATAATCCTCCAAAAGTGTTTATTTTATTCTAGCAGACAGTTAACTGATAACCAAACTCTTAAATTCTCTTCTTCTTGTGATGGGTAACAGCTAAAACATTTCTCTTACTCTTCCAGCGGTTACTTTAAAAAAAATTTTTTTTATTTAATAAATGTGAATTTACAAAGTGCAACTTTTGCATTGTTGTGGCTTTTTCCCCCATAACTTCCCTCCCACCTGCAGCCATCCCATCTCCCACTCCTTCTCCCATCCCACTCTTCATCAGGTTTCATTTTCAATTATCTTTATATACAGATGATCAACTTAGTATATACTAAGCAAAGATTTCAGTAGACTGCACCCACACAACCGCACAAGATATAGAGTACTGTTCAACTAGTAGTGTTATCGTTAACTCTCATAGTAAAACACATTAAGGACAGAGATCCTACGTGGGGAGCATGTGCACAATGACTCCTGTTGTTGATTTAACAATTGACACTCTTATGTATGACATCAGTAATCACTCTAGCGGTTACTTTTGGTGAGTCCGTAGGAGATCCGCTGTGCATGCTTAGTTCAAGCTAATCTAAGAATTGGGAAAAGTTTATTCATAACTTTCTGGGGTCACCCTCTATGAATAGTCATATGTCTTTGATTTGGGACCTCCCTCTCAAGTTCATACTACTCTGGAAATCCTGAACCCTAACCTCTGACTTCTTGAGCAACCTGTCTGCTTATACTTAAGCAGCTCCATACAATGGGGACTAGATATGTCCTCAGCAAAAATGCTACATAAACCAAACCTCACACAGTGCTCTTCTCTTTCAGCAGCTAATCCAGCCAACTCCTGTCCAGTTTTTGCCCATTTCCATTTTTCTCTACAGTACTTTTAATAGTTTCCTAAAGTTTACAAGCATTGACTAATGGAGAGTTAACGCCATAAAAACTAATCTGCAGTTACCAGAAATGGAATCTACCAAAATGGAGCCCATTGTTCTACATACAGGTGCTATGCATAACCTAAGACGAAGATGCAGGAACTCATCTACACCAGATATTAGAGATTATGTCTAGATTCAATCCTTGTTTTTTTTTTTTTTTAAGATTTATTTATTTACTTGAGAGGCAGAGTTACAGACAGAGAGAGGGAGAGAGAGAGATATCTTCCATCTGCTGGTTCCTTCCCCAAATGGCCACAAAGGCCAAAGCTGGGCTGATTCAAAGCCAGGAGCCAAGAGCTTCTTCTGGGTCTCACAAGAAGGTGCAGGGGCCCAAGGACTTAGGCCATCTTCTACTGCTTTCCCAGGCCATCAGCAGGGAGCTGGATCTGAAGTGGAGCTGCTGAGACTTGAACCAGCACACATATGTGACACCAGTGCCACAGGTGGATGCATAACCTACTATGCCACAGTGCTGGCCCCTCATTCCTTATATACTATTCTGGGTAATTTAATTAGTAACCATGACTTCTTTTGTCTCCTTTACTGATGCCTTCATGTATCTTTATTTTCAGATCTTACCATTCCCCTCAGCTCCAGGTCTAAATCCCCAGTCGTGCTCCCATTCACATTCATAAAATGCCATGCCATCTTCTTTATAAAATCTTGTCCAGTCATGATCAGTGAAATTGATAATCTCATCCTTGGGCTTCCGAAGTGTTTTGTTTCTGCTTCTATCTCATCACTTGTCAACATCTAATCTCTGTTTTCATGTACTTGTATGTGTTTGTTTCCACAAATATTTCAATTCCTTGCTTACAGGTTCAATTTCTTATTTATCTTCAGATAGTGCCTAACTCACTTATCTTACTCAAAATATTTGTTGAAGTCAGATTTCAAAGGCAGCAAATGTTTATATCATTTTTTTGTATAATAAAGGACAGCATTGTTCCAAGAAAGTCCTTCGCTTCTTTTATTTATTTGACAGATAGAGTCACAGACAGTGAGAGAGAAAGAGACAGAGAGAAATTTCTTCCTTCCTTTGGTTCACCTCCCAAATGGCCACTATGGCCAGCATTACACCAATCTGAAGCCAGGAGACGGGTGCTTCCTCCTGGTCTCTCATGCGGGTGCAGGTGCCCAAATTCTTGGGCCATCCTCCTCTGCCCTCCCGGGCCACAGAAGAAATCAGGGAGCTGGACTGAAAGAGGAGCAACTGGGACCAGAATCTGGCGCCCATATGGGATGCCGGCGCCACAGACGAAGGATTAACCAAGTGAGCCACAGCACCAGCCCCAGTCCTTTGGCTCTTACAAAAGGAGTTTGGAAAAAAAAAAAAAAAAAACAAAAAAAACAAAAAACCAACTAGGGAGAACTGGTTGCTCATTAACTGTGACAAAGATGAGCAAAATTGACATTTTGATATTTGATTACTATTTATAGCCCTTGTCTATTGTTAAGAAACGGAGTTGTTTTCTTCTTATGATTTGAATTCTTTAATTAGTAGAAGGTTAGGCTTATGACTTTAAAATAAACTGAAAACATGTCATTGTAAAGAAAAGAAAAAAAGAGAGAGAAAGAGAGAGAGAGAGAGAGAGAGAGGCTGACGCTGCAGTGCTGGCATCACGTATGGGCGCAGGTTGGAGTCCCGGCTGCTCCTCTTCCAATGCAGCTCTCGCTATAGCCTGGGAAAGCAGAAGATGGTCCAAGTCATTGGGCCTCTTCCCCCATATGAGAGGCCCAGAAGAATCTCCTGGCTCCTGGCTTCAGGTAGGCACAGCTCTGGACATTGCGGCCAACTGGGGAGGGAACCAGCGGATGGAAGACGTCTTTCTTTATCTCTCTCTCTCTCTCTCTGCCTCTCCTTCTCTCTCTGTGTAACTCTGTCTTTCAAGTAAAATAAAATACATCTTTTTTAAAAAATTAAAGGGAGGAATAAGAAAGGAGGAAGGAGAGTCGGAGTGTGAGCATGAGGGGAGGGGGAGTGGGAAGTATCACTACGTTCCTAAATCTGTATATATGAAATACATGGAATTTTTTTACCTTACATCAATAAATTAATTGTAAAAAGATATTAATTATGAGATGTTAATAAGTAATGGGGTCAGGGGTATATGCAAACTCTGTTGTATTACTTCCTCACAATTTCTTTTTGTAACTTTATTTTTTTAAGATTTTTTTTTATTTATTTGAAAGACAGAATTACAGAGAGGGGTAAAGCATAGGCAGAGAGAGAGAGAGACAGATATCTTCTATCTGCTGGTTCACTCCCCAGATGGCTGCAATGGCCAGGTCTGGACAGGCTGAAGCCAGGAGACAGGAGCTTCATCTGGTTCTCCCACATGGGTGCAGAGACCCAAGTACTTGAGCTATCTTCTGCTCCTTTCCCAGGTGCATTAGCAGGGAGCTGGATCAGAACTGGAGCAGCTGGGACTCCAACTAGCACCCATATGGATGCATGCCGGTGTGGGTCCCTGTTTTGTAACTTTAAAACTAATCTGAAATAAAATGTTAGAAAAAAATGCTTCATTTCCAGTTGCTCTCCATAGGAAACGTTGAAGAATATTAGTGAAGTGACACACCAGGACCCACTTCTTGTGCAGACACTTTGAGGCTCTAGACACAAAGAAACCATAATGGAACAGAAAGACTCATTGTCTGGTTTGATAGTATATGCTAGATATATATGTTGAAATATGTGACTGTACCCCCAAAATATTTAAGGATTACATGTAAATAATAAATGTGAAAAGTTTAAAAAGACAAATATTTAACTTTGAATTTGATGAGATATTGACATCTACCTATTAAGAAAAAAAGATATTTGATGTGTTCAAATATTGAGCCATAGACATTATTTTAGAATGAGTTTATAATATGTTATCCATTTCTAATATAAGCAACAGGGACTCATTCCTTGGAAAATGATCATATTCCAAGCTCTTTTTCTCAGAGTAGTATAATAATAATAATAGAAAATACTAATATGCATTATTCTGAGTGCCTCATATATATTAACTCATCTAATTCTTGAACTATTTTATAAATATGTACGATCACTGATAACCCTATTTTTCACCGTTGAGGAAATGACTTAGGAAGCAGAAGTAAACTGAAGATGTTTTACAGTCTTCTCTCGCAACCAGGAATGTATCTGTTCTGTGGAGGCAGAGAATACTTCCTTTCCCCATACCGATTTTGATTTTATCTTACCAAATCATTGCTCATTCAATACCAATTTTTGCCTTTCACTCATTTCAGGTAACATTATTTTACTAGTGACAAGTTCCCTCTAATTTTTTAAAGATTTATTTATTTATATGAAAGGTAAGGATTACAGAGAGGCAGAGAGAGAGAAAGAGAGAGAGATCCACCATCATTGGTTCACTTTCCAAATGGCCACAACGGCCAGAGCTGGGCCGTCCAAAGTCAGGATTTAGGAGCCTGGAGCCTCTTCCAAGTCTCCCATGTGGGTGCTGGGGCCCAAGTACTTGGGACATCATTCACTGCCTTTCCAGGCCACAGCAGAGAGCTGGATCAGAAGAGAAGCAGCCGGGACTGGAATCGGTGCCCATATGGGATTTCAGCTCTGCAGGCAGCGGCTTTTCCTGCTGTGCCAAAGTGCCGGCCCCACCTCTAATCTAATTTTTTTGCTTAAAAATACTCTGCAATCTTGGCAAATATTCCATTACCTCCATCACTGCAGTGAATTTCCATTTCCTCCTTTTAACTATTATAATTAATATCAGTTTTGACTTGAAAAAATAATCTTTTTCAATCATAAGAATGCAATAAGCAATTTATGTCCACACAGCAACAATTCCCAACCTGTTTTGATTGACTGTCTTCCATGTTTAATTACATATAATGGTATATTGAGCTGATATCAAGTAGAATTGATGTGGCACAACCAATCTCATTTCTTCTAGGTCCTTAGATGCTACAACCTTCCAAGTGGGGATGATAGGTTCTTTGTTTATCATGTCACTAGGTGTTTAAAAGTTGAAGTTTACTTTTTATAAAAGATACAGTAAAAATTTTTGCAGTTGGACAATACACTTTTTTACCAAAATGTAGGAATACAGCACTTTTGCTGAGATCATGAAGAACAAATAACTATAATTCACTAAAATTTCAACAATGGGAATCATATTTGTTTTAGTATTACACAAATAGTAGTGGTCTTAAGTAGCTCATCATTTTGTTATAGGGATATTCAATATACATTAAATCAGTATTTTAGTTAAATTTAAGCTAGTATTTTTAGTTCAATCTGCAAAGAGCTGGCACTCACTCAGAAACTTGGAAACAGCAACCATTAAGAGGAAAATAGTTTCTTTCTCTGAGATGTCTATGAGAAACTACTATTAACAGTAGGAAGAGCTTGTCATTTGCATTGTGAGGGCACAATGGCTACAAATACTCCTTTTTTTTTTAATTAAAACATTTATTTACATTTTATTTGAAAGAAAGGGAGATGGAGACCTTCCATCCAGTTATTCTAGCCTCAGATGCCTGAACAGCTGTGGTAAGATCAGGTAAGCTCTAGAAACTCAGAGCTCTATCTGGGACTCCAACATGATGACAGGAACCCGAGTGGATTCACATTAGCAGGACGTTGAAATCCAAAGTGAAGCAGGCTCAGAACCAGGTACTTCTGTATAGGATACAGGCATCCCAAACAGCATCCTAACCTCTGAGCCTAATGCCTGCCTCCCCCATAACAAGTAACTCTTGAAGCAATATGCCAAATTTGCCTTTTTCCAAAGTTGTGATTTAAATTACGTCTTATTTACTGTGTAGTAATATCCTTCTAATATCATTCTCTGAAGTGTATCTGTAATTACACCAGCAATAACCATTTCTTTTTGTTAATAAGGAGAACTATGAATTGGGAAGCCGAAATGTAATTTCCTGAAGATACTAATTATTGGAAACATCTTTGTGACTCTCCAACTATTTTCAAATCCTAGTTCAGAAGTTCAACATTTCTGATTGTTAATGATTTCTGAGCAATGCTGTCCCATAAAGTAAGGGAAATAGCAAAGATTAAAAATCATACCTATATTTAGTGAATAGCATTTCACAAATATATGAAAACATCAAAATGTAAGAGTACTTCAATTATTCAGAATAATTTAAGTACTAGGATGTTCTAATTCTTTGAATTTTCTGAGCACATAAAATTTGATCCAAATGTACTAGATATTTGAACCAGTTTCAGCATGTTTTATTGAATTACTTCAAAGTTTTAAAATTATAGCTATTAACCAACCACAGGTATTCAATTTAGTAATGAAAATATTCATAGTATTGTCAATATTCTTATAACATTATGAAATCAAAAATTTAAATGCTCTACCAATTCTATAGGTGCAAGAGAGAAATTTTGGCCTAGAATAATTATTTTAATTATTGTAAATATAAATTTTTATTCAAAATCTGATGCAAAAAGGTTTTGGAAAATAAGTAGATAATTTAGAATTTATGTAATCTTATTTAAGGAAGTGGTGATAAAAATGCAAATACGAAATTGCTTCTAGCTCTCTCTTAGCTAACAGAATAAATCTTAGCTGAATCATTTATCCCCCTTTATACATATTCATATTCTTTTTGTAGCCTGAAAACTCAGAGGTAAAAAGTAAAGGCCTTTAGAGGCACCAAGGATGCTATTGGTAAACAGATTAAAAGTCATAATATTTGGCAATATGCCTTGTTGGCTCTTTTTTTCCACTGCCTATACTTATCTCCATATGGTGCCTCTGTCTCAAGCTAGGCACTATCTTTTCTTCCCAAAATGAATCAGAATCAAATTTATATTTCATTTTAATCTGTTTATTCTAAAATATTAATGCCCTACATTCAGAATAGCCTGCCTGCCTTTGTTTGGGTAAATTGTTAACATAATATCAGTCTCTCTTGAAATGATATGATCTATTTTTGAGATTGTACAAGAGAGACTAAGCTTACTAGGAAATTTTCTATCATCTCTTTAAGACAGTGTATTAATATTATGTACATAAATTAAGTATTTAAATGAAATTTGCTTTTCTTTTTGCAAGAAATCCTTAGGTTAGACTCTTGAGACAAAGAGGCAGACAGAAAGAGATCTTCCAATCACTGGTTTACTCTTCAAATGCCTGCAGTAGCCAGGTTGGGCCAAGCCAAAGTCAGGAGGCACAAACTCCATCCAGGTTTCCCATATGGGAGGCAGGAACTCACATTCATGAGCCATCATCTGCTACTTATCAGGATGTCCATTAGCAGGAAGTTGGATTGGAAGAGGAGTAGACAGGACCCAAACAACATACTCTGAAATGGAATATGGACATTTCAAGTAATAACTTAATTATTGGAATAAATGCAGCCCCCACCTGAATTACTTTAAGCATAAAGTCAAATTTAGAATGAGGATTTCAGGGCCCCTTTTGAAATCCACATTCAACCATAAAACTGGGGCTAAAGAAAGTCAAAGGAGGTGGTACTGGCTGCCTCAAGGAGCCCTGTTGTCTCCTCTCATTTCTCTGTTCTGCTTAGTCCCTCCTTGTAAACCAGTTTTCTTTGTTCAATCCCTGCAATGGAAAATGACTATTTAACTTCATGTTTACAATACTCCCATTGAGAGACGAGCAAGTTAGAACTTAAGTCTTGTTTGCAATGACTTGTTTTCAGAGGCAAACTAGGATTAGCTTCATCTAGTTTGGCCTGAAGGTTGAATCATGTCACACACATATATATAACTGCTCTCCTGGTGAAATATTCAGATAGTAGAGTGGGGGAGGGGGGTGCTTTATAGGCTATTTGAACTCTTAAATTACTTAAATTATTTACCAAAGAGATGGGTAAGTAGAATATGAGGTTGATCTGTTCTACTCATTGATCTTTATTATTTGTCAATGGTCAATGAGCTGTGATTAAATACATTCAAAGCTTTATTTAAGGGCAAGTTAGAATTGGCTGTAGTTTGTAGGCATGCCTATTGTCTCAAGATTAACACTATTTTACATTTAGAATCATATTTGTGCAACTCAATTCACAATAGCTAAGATATGGAATCAACCCAAATGTCTGAAGACTGGATAAAAAAATTATGGGATATATACACTATGGATACTACATAGTGATGAAATAAAAATGAAATCCTGTAATTTGCAACAAAATGATGCAAATGGAAAACCTTATACTTAGTGAAATAAACCAGGCCCAAAAGGACAAATACCACATGTTCTTCCTGATCTGTGGTAACAAATAGAGCATCTAAAAAGTAATCTACAGACATGAAATTGACACTTTGAGATGATTTGATTTGAACAGCCTTTGTCTTGACTGTTGAGTAACTTTTTTTTTTCATATTATTTGTTGAACTCCTTACTTATGGAGTTAATCTTATGTGTCTAAAGTTAATAGAAAATAGATTGTGGTAGGCCGGCGCCGTGGCTCAATAGGCTAATCCTCCACCTTGCGGCGCCGGCACACCGGGTTCTAGTCCCGGTCGGGGCGCCGGATTCTGTCCCGGTTGCCCCTCTTCCAGGCCAGCTCTCTGCTATGGCCAGGGAGTGCAGTGGAGGATGGCCCAGGTGCTTGGGCCCTGCACCCCATGGGAGACCAGGAAAAGCACCTGGCTCCTGGCTCCTGCCATCGGATCAGCGCGGTGCGCCGGCTGCAGCGGCGGCCATTGGAGGGTGAACCAACGGCAAAAGGAAGACCTTTCTCTCTCTGTCTCTCTCTCTCACTGTCCACTCTGCCTGTCAAAAAAAAAAAAAAAAAAAAAAAAAAAAGAAAATAGATTGTGGTAAAACATAAGAATGGGAATAAGAGAGAGGAGGAAGAAGGGTGAGAGAGCATGTGGGAGGTTGCCTAGGGTGAGAAGAATCACTATGCTCCTAAAGTTGTATTTATGAAATGAATGAAGTTTGTAAACTCTAAATAAAAAGTCTCTGGGGAAAAAAATAAAATCTATGAGGAAAAACTCAAAGCAGATATTAACAAAGCATTAGTTTTATTTATTTATTTATTTATTATTTTTTGACAGGCAGATTGGACAGTGAGAGAGAGAGACAGAGAGAAAGGTCTTCCTTTGCTGTTGGTTCACCCTCCAACGGCCACCGTGGCCTGCGTGCTGCGGCCAGCGCACCACGCTGATCCAATGGCAGGAGCCAGGTACTTATCCTGGTCTCCCATGGGGTACAGGGCCCAAGCACTTGGGCCATCCTCCACTGCACTCCCTGGCCACAGCAGAGAGCTGGCCTGGAAGAGGGGCAACTGGGACAGAATCCGGCGCCCCAACCGGGCCTAGAACCCGGTGTGCCGGCGCTGCAAGGCGGAGGATTAGCCTAGTGAGCCGTGGCGCCGGCCAACAAAGCATTAGTTTTGATAATAGAAAAGGAATTCTTCTGTAAAAAACAGAATTATATAATAGAAATATTTGAACTGCAAATTCTCAAAATAAAAAATACAAATATTTCACTAAATTATAAAAACATTCCTTTTATCTTATGTTATCAACTGAATTGTGACTCCCCATCCCCACCCCGAAAGTCATATAATGAAGCCCTAATCTCAAATGTGAAGATATTTGGAGAGGGGCTTTTAGGAATTAATTAGGTATAGATCAAGGTCATGTGGGATGGGCCCTTATGATGAGATTAGTGTCTTTGTAAGAAGAGACACCCTTGGGCTTGTGAACTTGCTCTCTCACACACATGCAATGAGCAAAGGCCAGGTAACCTCAAAAAGAGATGGTGTTCATGTGTAAGCCAGCAAGAATGGTCTTACCAGAAACCAAATAGGGTATACTTGAGTTTGGACTTCCCAGCCTCCAGAATTGTGAGAAATAAATTTCTGTTGTTTAAGCCAAAAAAAAAAAAGAAAGAATTTTATTTGGAAAATGAAAAATGACCACATGATATATTTGACTCCTTTTTGTTTAAGAAATAAATAATACTACATTGTAGTATTGCTGAAAATGCAGGCACATAGATTCATATGTAGTTGTAATTCTAAAATATTAATTGTTGATCCTGGACCCCTTTTCTGATGTAATGTGGCTGACACTTCTTAGGTCAAAAGGCAGGAATGATAGATGCAATGCTGAGATCATGGATCTGATGATCTCAAGGTCACAGGCCTAAGTTTTGTGTGGGTGAGGATTTCTGTCAAGAGAAAATTCCATAACTCATGTATTTTTGTTATTAATGCATATTTGGAAAACTGAGGATAAGGATACTAAATAAAAATATGTGTCCTCATCTTGTAAACTTCGTGTATTAAGGGAATGTCTTTATTGAATCAAATGGCTGTTTTGGTTCAGGCACAAATTCAGCAAATGCATATACTCTGGATTTCGTGGAAATACATTCTCTTTGTTTTCAACCATTCATCTATGAAATGTACAGATGTGTTCTGAATTCATTATTTAGCCATTCACATAATCAACATAAATCAAAATGTGTTTTATTCCTGAATCTCTATAACATTTTGTAAGTATTATGATATTGGTGCAATAGCTAGCTATCTGTTTGAGCTGAATTCCAACTCTTAGTTTGGAGAAAAAAGGGGGGAGGGTTGAGTGGGAAAGAAAAAAAAAGAGAAATGGAGAGAGAGAGAGACAGAGAATTATTAGAAGAAAAGATATGCCTTGAGGCCCAATATAATGGATTTTACTTTAAGAGGTTAAGCATCTTGTAATTCTGACCTATTATTTGGTTCCTGAAGGCATAACCTATTATTGCCCATAGTCACTAAGTTTTGATACTGACTGATGAGTCAATAGGTGTTCAACGAAAAGCTACACATGTTTAGGATTTAAATAAAATAGTATAATCTCTTAATATATATTTTCTTGGAAATTTGAATTACTCTTAACTAAGGCTTTCCAGACCTGGAAAAAATTTATCATAACTTGATTTTGATGCTACAGTATATTATCAAATAGCAAATAGCAATGAATTTTAATTACTTTGATCAAAGTACTTAACCTATTTAAGATCCTTGTGAATAGTCTTACTGAAATAATCAAAAAATTTTCTTTAAAAAGAGGGCATTATAAGCTAAAAAATAATACAAAGTATTTCTCACAAAATTATAAAAAAGTGAAATGGCTGAACTGCCTATGTCTGTTTCAATCTAATAAATAAAGAAACACACAATAGGGTACACTACATTGAATGATCCTGTGATTCCTTGACTGACACTATTTTCTTCAATTTACATCAAATGTGCTAAAACACACACATGTGCACATTCTAAGGGCCCTTCTTGGTTCTGATGACTTCCACCTCATAACCGGCTTATGTTACTGTCTGCATTGATGACCATCAAGCCAGAAGGTTATGTCTGTTAACTCCATATTGCCTTCTGACATGATTCTGAGAACAATCTGAGTGCCATTTATGCTTTGAGGTACAGATTTTCTTTCAAGTCAGGGAAGGTTCCATTACTGAAACTAGGAGGAATAGATTTCTTCTGTCAGAATCAGAGAGATCTATTGTCTCTTTGATTGTGTTGGATTTTCTTTCAGGGACTTTTTTCAATTTTAGCATGAAGTTCTTTTCCTGCCCTAAAAATCAGTTATTTTCTAAACTAAAATCTCATGTAAAGCACCAGGTAACAATTTTTATAATGTCTTTATTAAATAAAATATAACCACAATAAGATTGAATCAGCCTACTGATAGTAAAATACAATCAAATAGTAGTATAACTGTGCTTTCTTTGGTCATTACCACCCAAGATTTTATGGGAAACACATATTTGTTTAGTTAGTGCAAAAGTCTGAACAGAGTCATATTTACACTGGAAGCAAGTTCCTGTCTGTGATCCCTCTCTAGTCCTGTGAGTTTCTCAGTGATCGATTGGATTTGTATTCTCAAATCACATACATAGGTGGATTATAATGTTGTCCCAGGTGTTAGGATTTTATTATTCTTGAGTTAGTAGTAAGTAGTAGTAGATCTTTTTTATGACTTTCTCTTTTTGTTCATTAAGTAGCAAGAGTAGAGACTAACCAGCGGTATTATTGGATATCACTATTTGAGTGTTTACAACCATAGCATTTTGACATTGGGCTATTTTGAAATATACCTTTGCTCCATTGTCCAGTTGAATATTGAGCATTATTCTTTCAGTTGTCAATCTGAAAATATGGTAAATCTGGTAAACTCAGTCTTGACTGTTCTTTCTCTCTCCACCATCATTACTCCTGAATTGCTTCCCTTGTTCTGTTTATTCTACTTTATCCATGTATTCATTTCTTCAAACTATATTAGAGCAAATCCTAAATCCATTTAATCTATCCACTTTTTTCGAGCTCCGGAACCAAAGCCAGTCATCTATGACTTCATCATCTGTTATTTGGACTCCTGTAGTAAACTCCTATACATCTCTCTGTCCTAGTCTCAACTCAATGCTCAACTCACTGAACTCTCTGTGTTAGCCTAGGTATTAACATGTAGAAAGGTGAGGAAATGTGAAATAATTTTTAATAAATCTTTTTGAAACACATTGAAATAATCAGTGAAGGAAAATTAGAACATAGATTTCTTTAGTTTTAAAATTTAACATTTCAATTTGTTAATATATGTCAGAGTCACTCTAATATTGTCATGTCAGGAAACTTTGAAGATTGTATTTTGACAGCAGAATCCATGAGCTACCAGTGACTGACTACTAAAGAAAATAAATCTGACGTTATCATTACTCACTTTTCAATGCCTCCACAACATTCTATAACCCAAGGCATAAAAATCTAAATTCTTTGGCATACTACTTAGGGCTGAGCAATATCTGTAGTGGGCAAGCTTCATTCCTTGCAGCTTTACACTCCAGTCTTGACAAATGACTTGAATATTGCCAAAATGTGCTTTGAGATTACAACTTGTGGGGAGCAACCCGGACTAGACTAAGTTACTGGAATTAAGACTTATTCTATGCATCTGCTCTCCCACAATGTGGCGCTGGGAGAGGAGAAAGCAGCTTCTGTACAGCTGCCTCTAGTTCAACCAATAAACAGCAGGACTTGCTCCTGATTGGAGGAGAGCAGCATACTTGGCGTGTGGGTAGCAGAGTTGGGATTGGTGGAAGAGGACTATAAAGGAGGAGAGAGACAACATGCACCAGGAACATCTGAGGGAACACCTGTGCAGCCCCCGAGAGAGCCGGCCGGCGGTATGCCGCTCCCCCGCGGAAGTGGGGAAAGTGGCAGGGGGAGCTGCCCTTCCACGGAGGTGGAAGGACGGTAGCCAATCCGGGAAGAACCAGCAGCAAACCCGGGGAGGGCCGAGCAGACAAAAGAACAGCGCAGGGTCCTGTGTCGTTCCTCCACGAAGAGGGGGAGCGACAACAACTTGATTTTTTTTTAATTACGTTGTTCCTTTCTAGAGCGTTCCTTTTTTCTCTTTTGGTTTAGGAAACTTTTATAGCCTCACACATACTATATATTGACATGATAAGGAAGTAGGCCAAAAGAAGTCAGACAGCTCTTTTAATAGCTCCAGGGGAGCTGGGCTTGTATCTGCTATGGTACTACCCTGTGTAGAAGAGGATCTGGTCACTTATCTTTATATTAGATCAGAGTCCCTGACTGCAGACCACAAGTCTTAATTATCTTAACAGATTCATGTTTGGCATGATACTTGGCACAATACAGTTCAATCAATGTCTATTTTTCAGTGACCATCTATCTTTCTGGCGTGAAGTAAAAAGTGAAATGCATATGCTTAGTTCTTTGTAGTTTATTGTATCATAAAATTTGTCTCTTAAGGATTACAAAGAATTTTTTTTCATATCACTCTTAAAGTATGAAACCTAACAAAACTCCTTTAAGAAGATTTTACTAAAAGCATGAACTCTGGTTTAGGTGAATGACTTATTGTTCTGCTACACTGTAAGCACACTTATAATGTTGGCAGAAAATATATTGTTTGGGGCAGTTCAGATATGTTCAGTTTTATTTTTTAATTTCATTTCTTTTATTTATTTTTTAACTTTTTATTAGTAAATATAATTTTCCAAAGTACAGTTTATGGATTACAATGGCTCCTGCTCCCCCCATAACTTCCCTCCGACCCTTTTAACCAAGGGAGACTGAGCTAAAATTACAGACTCAGTTCATAAGCTTGCATATAATGAACAACTACTGTGATAGGTTAGAAGATCAAAATTAATATTCACATACATTTACATTTTACAAAGGTTTTTCATATACCTTTTCATTTTTTCCTCTCATAATAACCTTTTAAATTAAATACTCAGCAGGCATTATTTTTTTTTAAATTTTTTTTTATTTTTTTGACAGGCAGAGTAGACAGTGAGAGAGAGAGACAGAGAGAAAGGTCTTCCTTTGCCGTTGGTTCACCCTCCAATGGCCGCCGCGGCCGGCGCGCTGCGGCCGGCGCACCACGCTGATCCGATGGCAAGAGCCAGGTACTTCTCCTGGTCTCCCATGGGGTGCAGGGCCCAAGCACTTGGGTCATCCTCCACTGCACTCCCTGGCCACAGCAGAGAGCTGGCCTGAGCAGGCATTATTATTAGATGTCTTTGGTGCAGATAAGGATATGGATGCTGACAGGTTGTGTGGTAGATATGTGGTCACTTTATTGCTAACTAGCAATTCTAGGATATGAACACAGGGCTCCAGAATATAAAACCCTTCTCTTTCCAGCAAGGTAAGAGCATCTCTGATTCTTTGAGTCTACAAGCATATTTTAATAAACAAACAAAAAAAACTATTTCCCACTCATTCTATCATTGTTCATATATTTTTCTTTCTTTCATCCTGTTTTCCTTTTTGAATTGTTTCAGTTATGTCTGAGGGATAGGCAATGGACAAACTAATTTTACTTAAAGTCATAAAACATTTTAATTTTTCAATAAAAATCTCAATTTTAAAATATATTCTAATACAAAAGCAAATCTTTATTGATGCCAATTTAATATGCTGCTATGAGGAAAAATGAAAGTAGAATAGCTATATTCATTCAAATTCAAAATACAGAGTAAATTTTATGTTAGGATCACTAACATTCTGAAATCCCATATTTTATTTCCCTTTGCTGGGAACACTAACAGAATTGAAATTGTTAAGGCCAATTTTCAAATATAGTAGAAGGTTGAAATCTTATCAAACATGCAAAATTTACCAGTAAAGTTTAAAATATTTTTGACATTGGAGGTAAAATCAATTTTGATGAAAATTTTACTATAATTAAAATGAATCTTCATTTAAAAGAATATAAAAGAATAGTCGTTTAAAATACACATTTTCGAAATAGTCATTCCTGAGTTTTCCTCCTAACTCTGTCATCTATTGTGTGATTTTCCATTTCAACTCTTAGTTTGCTCAACTCTAATATGTGTTGATGTTTGGATCAAGTAAGTTAATTTATTTAAAGCATATGATATAGAAGATATGTGCAAAATAAAAGATTCTTTACATTCTTCTGATATTAGCTGCTTTATCTAATTTATCATCTTAGTAATCATTTCTGTTTACCTCTGGACAGTATGAAAATAATCTACATGTTCAGCTTCTGATCTGACTTATTTTCAAGATTCTGCTTATTATTTATCTAAAAGACCTTTGAGTACACAACACAGCAGTAGGATTAGAGGGGAAACGAGGATGCAGTAACTATATTTTAAATTTTCTTGACATTAATTGAACCAATAGCCTGTTATTCCAGGTAATCAAGAAAATATATAATTTCTTTTTTGCTTCAGAAAGATTTTACGCATATCCAGATAGACAGAAACCTCTCTGTTATAAATGAAGAAGTGCCACTTACATCTTATTTTGAAAACATCAATAGTTTCTTCTTTTACATTTTAAAAATATAGCCATGCTATTTAAGATTCATTTTCTTTATTTGAAAGGCAGAGTTGAACAGATGGAGACACACACACACACACACACACACACAGAGTGAAAGAGAGATTTTTCCATTTACTGGTTCATTACCCACAATGGCCAGGCCTGGAAGAGGCCTAAGTCAGGAGCCAAGAACTCCAGGTCTTCCACACAGGTGGCAGAGGTCCAAGTATTTGAGGCCATCTTCTGCTGCTTTCACAGGTGCATTAGCAGGGCATTGGATTGGAAATGGAGCAGCCTGGATGCAAACTGGCACTCTGACATGAGATACTGGTGTTGCAGTTGGTAACTTAACTCACTGTGATACAAGGCTGGTGCAAGGCATTCAGTTTGAAAACCATATATACTATTCATAAATTGGATGTATTATTTAACTATACAGTTAATATTAATATATGTTCATCCTCATTTGTTTTTAATTTTATAATGCACAATATCTCTGATATCAACATTCTTAAGTCAAAAAAAGTTATAGAATAAGATGCATCAATCTTTGGCTTACCTTTTTAAAATATTTATTTTATTCATTTTAAAGGAAGAATGAGGGAGAGAGAGATGGGGGAAAGAGAGAGAGAGAGAGAGAGAGAGAGAGAGAGAGAATCTTCAATGAGCTGGTTCACTCCCTACATGGCTGAAATGGTAAGGGCTGGGCCAGGCCAAATCCAGGAACCTGGAACTCATGGGTGCCAAGGGCCCAAATATTTGAACATCTCCCACCTGTGTTTCTAGGTACAGTAGAAGGGAGCTGGATCAGAAACAGGGCAGCTGGAACTTGAACCTGTGCTCCCATATGAGATGCCAGTATGACAGGCAAAGGCTTAATCTGCTATGCCACAACACTGGCCCCTAGATTATCTTTTTTAAATCAAAAGCCTTTTTTAAAGATTTGTGATCAAAGCAAATTTTTAATTTGCTTTAAAAGATGTTACTTATGTCTGTTAAGTAGCAATTAATTATTGGTGATATCCTTTTGTTCTTACAAATTACACTGCATTATAGTTTGTTTTAGATTTTTATTATACCTTAAGGAACCAAAGCTTCTAGGTTTTTTTTTTTTGGTAAAAATTAGCTCCCTATGAAGGAGTAAACTGCACAGTGTAATATCAGATCTAAAACTCTGTACTTGGAGGTATAATCTAGAAGAAATTAAGGCAAAGCTCACCAATTTATTGGTCTAGTTAAGATGCAAGCACATGCAAATTGTATCTGCCAAATTAGGATATTTGAAGGCAAGCAAAAACATGGTTAGCAAGGAATTCAAGTGCTGGAATGGTGTAATATTTATAATTGAGCTAGGAAGAGCTCCAATAAATTATAGAAACACTTCCCCAGAGGTTTATCCAGGGGTCTCATCTCCATTTGTCAAGAGAACGTGGGCCTTCTGGGGCAGATGGCTCCTCTTTCTTCCTATGAGTTTTGGGAATGCACCTTGCATGTCCACCTCCTTTTTTCTGTAGTTGAAAGCCTGCTGACTTTCCCTACTTTTTCTTCCTGCAGCCACCAAAGCAAGCATGCAAACCCTTCTGCATGTGAACTAATCACTGCGGGTAAACCCGGGCAGTGGTAAGAGTAACCTCAATTTAGACATCTCTTATGGTCTTGGTGTCTTTAAAAGCTGAATTATTTTCATTTCAGTATGCCATTCCCCATTGCACTAATATTCCTGCCATGTCTTCATCTAATTTCCACAAAGGACCAGAAACACAAACAATGACAAAAAGTAAAAAAAAAAAAAAATCCAAATTTCCTACATGATCTTTGTGGTGGCAATGAAGGGTATTGTTTATTTACAATGTTGCAAATAAATTGGCACTGAATGTTGAACATCCTCCCAAACTAAACCTCTTCCATGCCACTTAATTCAGCATCTTCTCTCATGTGCACAACCGGTCTCTTCCTGTGCACTGAAATGCAGCACTCCAGCGCTCCGAAGCCACCTTTTTCTGCACTCAAATCCAAAGAAGTTATCTTCCTAAGCAAATACGTCCTTCCTGAAAGAGGAATTCTTACGCTGAGTGTGGCTGATTGTTGTTTTCACTCTACCATGCAATCCAAGGCTAAGTTACCAAGGTGAAAGTCAAATAAATCAGCATTCACCTCAGTGTCCCTCTTAGAACCTTCTGGAGAACTAAAGAGGGTGCTCCTCCAGTTCTGAGAGTGCTGCAAGTGGACAGCCCTCACGTCTCCGCCCCCTGCCAGAACTGTCTTCCCAAGACCAAAAATCTTCCCAGGACTGCACAGAAGCAACGACGACTCTACATGGGGCTATCTAGGTGTGAGCACCTGGTTTCCATTTGGAACAACCCACAGTGACCACTGTAGCTTTAGAGATGCCGAGGGGTCAGCTGAGGACTTGGGTTGAGACTTCTTGGGAGCCCAACTTGTCCCTCTGCATAATCTCATTTCTTTCCCTTCCCTTCCATGAACCTGATCTTAACAGCCCTCCTGGATGAAGGTTTTGCATACAGATCTCCATCTGAGCATGTTTCCTGTGGTACCCACTGTGGGATCTGTTCTTAATTAGTGTCCCTATGGTATGGTTGTCAGCTGTCTAAGCCAGATGAGACCTTGGGAACACTTCCAGGCAAATCCAGACAGGTTCTTCTCTTGGGAAATTAAGCTCAGACTCTGGCCTTGTATCAGTGGGGACCAAGTATCAGTATTTTAAAAGATCCTCAGAAATTCTAATTCATAGGCAGTTTAGATCATCATCTGCTGCTTTCCCAGGTGCATTCGCATAGAGCTGGTTCAGAAGCAGAGAAGCTGGCACTCAAACTGGTGCTCCAGTAGGAGATATTAGAATTGCAAGTGGTGACTTAACCCACTACTGCATCACAGCACCAGCCCCTGTGCTGAAGTGATTTAATAAACTGGGTGATACTCGCATTAGCTTCTTGTAAAAAATGTGGTCATGATTGACAAAAGCAATTCAATATATTTGCTACTATATGCTGTATATCCAGTTATTAAAGGTTAATGTTGCATGATGACCTCATTTTTGGAAGATTTCTGTACTTGCAGTCAAAAGGTCTAAGAAGAATGGTACTATTAAGCAGGGAAACACTAAAAAGGGCATATAGAATTAGGGGATCCAGGTTAATATGGATGATTTGGTTAACATAGCTGAGTTATTAAATCTGCATTTCTTTCACATTCAAGTCCACAAGGAAAATCTCCAAAGCAATAAAGTTTGATCTCTTTAGGATCTGTTACTTCCAGGCAATTTAATCAATTTTAGTATTTCTGTGGTTTTACGTTTCCTGGATGTACTTGGATATTCTTCCAAAGCTGGCAATTAGGAAAATAAAGTTGACGGGTGTTGAAGCATTCTGATCATTGGGGCCTGGGATCATGCATAATTTTACTTTAATAAAGTTGACCATGAGGGTCAAATAAATCATATAAAACATATGTAATTCCTTTTATTTTTAATAATGGTAAAGAAGTTTGAAAAAGAAAATGAAAGGGGCTGGCACTGTGCCACAGAGGGTTAACGCCCTGGCCTAAAGAGCTGGCATCCCATATGGGTGCCCGTTTGAGATCCAGCTGCTCCACTTCCGATCCAGCTCTCTGCTGTGGCCTGGGAAAGCAGTAGAGGATTGCCCAAGTCCTTGGACCCCTGCACCCGCTTGGGAGACCCGGAAGAAACTCCTGGCTCCTGGCTTTGGATTGGTGCAGTTCTGGCGGTTGTGGCCAGTTGGGGAGTGAACCAGTGGATGGAAGACCTCTCTCTTTGTCTCTCTGCCTCTTCTCTCTCTGTGTAACTCTTTCAAATAAATAAATAAATCTTAAAAAAAAAAAAAGAAAAAGAGAATGAAGAAAACTAAAATAGGCTTTTCTTTAAAGATTAATGATGGGCTGGTGTTGTGGCAAAGCAGGTTAAGCTACATCCTACATGGTTCTAGTTCTGACTATGCTGCTTCCAGTCTGGCTCCCTTCTAAGTACCTGGGAAAGCTGTGGAAGACAGCCCAGGTTCTTGGGGGCCCTGTATTCATGTGGAAAACTCAGCATGAACCAGCTCTGGCCATTGCAGGGATTTGGAGAATGAACTAGTGGGTGGAAGATCACTCTCTTTCTCTGTCTCACACTCTAACTGCACCTTACAATTAAAGTAAATAAATCCTTATTAAAAAGGAAGAAATAATAGTTGCTCTTGCCAACTTAAGAGGATGTACTAAAAGAGCAAAGAGGATATACATTACAGAATTGTGAAGCTTTTGTGGAAGTTTTGTCTAAAGCTCTGTCAGTCTTTGAGAAAAATAAGATTAAACTTGAACTTAATGTGAAAAGTTTTCTGAAGGTGAAAATATTTTCTTTGCTTGTAAATTATAAAAGGAGATAAGTGACTATGGGTATGGAGACAAATATGACCATGACTCACTCACAATAGATGATAATGGTGTGCTTACTAATTCCAGGCTCTGCAGACTTTCTCCTCATACGCACTGTATAATGTACCCCTCTTCTACAAAAGAACACAGACACTACACGAGTGATCCGAGGCTGTGCAGCTTTTAAAGAGTGGAGGTGGGCTCTGAACCCGGGGAACATCATCCAAGTCTGCACTTCTCAGTAAGGTGGGTATCTCCTCACAGCACTTGAGCATGTTGCAGTGTCCTGGAAGGCAAACCAAACCAGCTGTGTTGGATAAAGAAATAGAATAAAAGGTTCATCTTAGTGGAGAAGGGAATTTCTGCTGACAGACTAAACGTTCCCTCAGAGTCTGGAAATGCTGCTCTGATTTCCAAGACTGTTCAGCTTTCAATTGGAAAATGAAATTGTTGGGTCAGAGATGGCTGTTCACACTTGTTGCATGTACGAAGGCAATTGTCCAGTAGAAGAATGCATTGAGCAGCCTTCTAGGCCACATGGAGCTTGATGAACAAGAATGTTAGGAATTTGCTTGTCTTGGAGTTAAGCAATGAGAAAAGAACTTAGTATAAAAAACTAATAAATTAGGAGAATTTCCCTCTTGTCCTGGCATCTCCATTCATTTCCTCCCTTCCCACAAGCATCCACAAGTAATATTTCATATTTTTTGGGATATGTATGGTTGCTTGCAAACTAAGTGATTTAAAAAAAATTAAAGATTTAATTTGGACTTGTAAGTGAAAGATACTTGACTGTTTGGATATCCCCAAATGGCAATCCTATGTAGTTCAACCTAAGATGCAAATGAGACTGTGCAATAGGGCTACCATTTTCTTTGCTCATCCAACTCTGTTTTTTGACTTAATGTCTGCAATCCTGTGGGAGAAAAGTATGAGCGCTCGATGATTGGCCTTCAATAATGTCTGTGCTGGTAACTAGCCAATGTCAGCGGATAAGCCATGTAACTTTCCCTGATAGAGCTTCTCCATCTAAAGGCCTGGGGGAAATTGATCTTATGTACTTTAATATGTATTTCATAAACTCAAAGACCCCCTGATGCTAGTGCCTTTCTTAGTGTCACTAAACAGCATCAGTGTGAAGTTTTTACACAACTACAGCATTACACCACCTAGCTGGGAGGCACTCATTAATCACATGAAGCTTCTTAACTTAGAACTGCTAAAATGTGGGAAACAATGATGAGTTTATTAGGTGTGATGAAATAAGGTAATTACTGCAGAGATTAAACAAGTTACTCTGCAAAGTGCATAGAACCGGTATCTACGCACAAGCAAAGAATTCAGCATTATTGAAATCTACCTATACTGTGAATGTGTGTCTGTGCATGGGTTTGCACAAGACAAGCAAGAGATTTATTTTAACTTAGTCTAAGAGGTCATGTGTTCTCTGATCACAAAAGAAGTCAACATTTCATAATGCTCAAATGGGGCTTGGGAAGATTGGCTTTGATTCTGTTTGATTTATTAGAAAAACTGCAGAGATCTTAGTGCAGCTGGGGAAAGGGTAGAAAATTACTCGTCTGTGGTTGTTAATGCTTTTATTGATGCTTAATGGCTAAGATACTGTTAAAACAGGAAGAGAAGAAAGAATATCTAAGGAAACAAGGAAAACACTAAAATAGTCTCAACCAGCCTCAAAACACAGAAGCCATTTAAAATGAGAAGTATTCTCATCCAATACAGTCATTGTTTCTCCCCTATTTTAATAAATATCTTTACCATATATAACGCAAAGCAAGCCCCATTAGGAAACAGCAAATTCTAAAACTCTACTACATAAACTATCTTTCTCACAAAATAGAAATTGAAAAAATAAATTCTAATAAGTGGATATGCATTAACATGTAACATAGAGATCAACATTCTTAAATTTGAAAGTTTTTTTTTAATTTTTTATTTTTATTTTAGAGGAAAGGTTTATTGTCAGGTGGGGGAAGCCTGACCGGTCAGAGGGAGGGGGCAAGAGAGTAAAAGAAGGTAAGAGAATGTAAGAGAGTGAGCACGTGCTCAGGAACAGCTCCTGTTGAACCTTTGTTGGGGGTGGAAAGAGAAGTAGGACCAGTGAATCCCGTTAGGGTGGGGGTGAAGCTGACACCTGTGGTTGGGCCATGTGGTCACCTGGCTTCCAGCAATGGTGGTGGGATTTAGAGCCTAGGATGGTGTCTGGGGTGTAGATTACACCACAGATAAGACTGCGCCATTTTACTAGCATTCCCCGGTTTTGTTTTTTTATAAAGCAAGAGTTGTATGGGATTACATCAGTCCCAGAAATCCAGGAGGCGTAGAGGGGCAATGATCTGTCTTTAGAGCTACTTGCTGCTGACATGAGATGACGAGGTATTCTCTGCTGGCCTGGGGTGATGTCTCAAGCCACTGTCTCCTGCATGGGGAGCCGAGTATATCCCTGTAGCAGCATTTGGTTGACCGCTTGGTTGGTGAAGGCTTTGATTCGTTCCATTATCACTTCCTGTAAACATTTGAACAGACACAGTAGTATAAAAGACAGGGTGAGAATAGCAACCAATGATCCTACGAGTGGCATTGACCAGGTAATGAGAGTATTTCATAGAGGAGAGGAAATGAAGGGGGTCTCTGGACCCTTGTGAAGACTGTTTGTTTGATGGAAGTGGTTTGAAGCTGATCCCAACCAAGACTGAGAGGCCACTCGTCTCTTGATGGTAGTGTGGTTTGTCTGTAGAGAAATTCTGAACAATCATACAACATGAAGTGGAGGAGAGGACCATCAATGCACACAGGTTGGGAGTAGAGCCATTGAGGAGAGAGTAGAGGCTATGATTACAAAGGAATGAGGCCCCCAGTGGGCTAGTTAGGATCTAGAACAAATGGCGGAGTCATTATTGGAGGACGTAAGAAAGGTGCTAAGCTACAAACAAGTTTTCCCATTGAGAGGCAAACAAACTGACAGAAGGGGCCTGATAATAATCTGGTGAAGTTTTTAAGGTCTTGCCAGCTATGAGGCCCAGACCTATCTATCTCTTCACATGGGGTACATCCTAAGGGATGTACTTTCTAAGTAGGGACAGTAATATTGCAGGCAGAACTGTAAATTTCCCCAAGGAGGTTCACACTTGGGGAAATTTACAGTTTTGCCTGCAATGTTACTGACCCTACTTAGAAAGTTTTTATTTAAAGGTCATTAGTTGCAAAGAAAGATCAAGAAGTAAATTATTTGTAGAAGCTGATGTTCATTTAGTAATTAAGTTCACCATGCATTCCTGAACATATACTTTTCTTTTAAGAATTACTTTTTACAATATTTTTTATTTGAGTTTTTATTACTAATCCTTTGGAAGCACTTATGACCAATGAAAAAGTAGTATCTATGACTGAATTGGGAGTAGGCATCGTGGCACACCAGATTAAGCCACTGCCTATAGTGCCGGTATCCCATATGGGTGCTGGTTCAAATCCCAGCTGCTCCACTTTCGGTTTTTTTTTTTTTTTTTTTTTTTTTTTTTTTTTTTGACAGGCAGAGTGGACAGTGAGAGAGAGAGACAGAGAGAAAGGTCTTCCTTTGCCGTTGGTTCACCCTCCAATGGCCGCCACGGCCGGCGCGCTGCGGCCTGCGCAACACGCTGATCCGATGGCAGGAGCCAGGAGCCAGGTGCTTTTCCTGGTCTCCCATGGGGTGCAGGGCCCAAGCACCTGAGCCATCCTCCACTGCACTCCCTGACCACAGCAGAGGGCTGGCCTGGAAGAGGGGCAACCGGGACAGAATCCGGCCCCCCGACTGGGACTAGAACCCGGTGTGCCGGCGCCGCTAGGCGGAAGATTAGCCTAGTGAGCCGCGGCGCCGGCCCCAGCTGCTCCACTTTCAATCCAGCTCCCTGCTAAGGCACCTGGGGAAACAGTGGAATATAGCCCTAGTACTTAGGCTACTTTACCTATGTTACTATTGTCAGTAAGTGATCTAGGACTTGAGCACCCCCTTGACTTGCATCCTCTGGTCTGCTTTAACAAAAACCAGGAGGAAAAGAAAGCTAGGCATCAGAAGCAATGGGTGGCAGGCCTATTAAAGGCTGCTCTGTACAGTGATCTGCCCTCAAGGAGACCCACCAGGCCAGTCCACTGCAGTGGGTTGCAATGTGGTAAGCCTGGGCTTCAGCAGAAGTCAGCTTGTGAAGAGCCCTGGCAGCTCTGCCAGCCAAGAGTTGGATCACCGGAAATGGACCTGCCCTGGAGTCGAAGGACTTCAGGTCAGAGCCACGGATATTATTGGTTCTAAGCTGAAAAGCCCTTCACTCAGCCCAGCTTCCAAGGTGACCACTGCTGCTGAGAGGAGATGGCCAAGTAGGGTCAGCAATACTGCAGGCAGAACTGTAAATTTCCTGTTAGAGATGCCACCTGCTTTACCTAGCCAGCTCTCCTCCCAGGCCAGGTAGGTAATGGAAGTCAACAGGGTGCCTTCCCCAAGGAGGTTCACACCTCCCTTAGGATGTACCCTATGTGAAGAGATAGGTCTGGGCCTCTTAACTTACAAGGCCTAAAGCCCACCAGATTATTACCAAGCCCCTTCTGTCAGGTTCTATTTGCCTCTCAATCAGCAAACTCAGTTGTGGCTTAGACAGCACCTTTCTTGAGTTCTCTAATAATGACTCTGTCCTTTGTTCTAGACCCTGTCTAGCCCACTTGGGTCTCATTCCTTTGTAATAATAACCTCTACTGTAACATCAATGGCTCTACTTCCAACCTGTGTGTACTGATGGTCCTTTCCGCCACTTAATGTTGTATGATTATTCAGAATTTCTCTACAGACAAACCCCACTACCTGCAAAAGTTGAGTGGCCTTTCTCCCAGTCTTGGCTGGGATCAGATTTAAACCACATCTATCAAACAATCCTCACAAGGGTCCAGAGACCCCCCTCATTTCCTCTCCTCTATGAAATCCTTTCATTACCTGGTTAATGCCACTCTTAGGATCATTGGTTGCTATTCTCACCCTGACTTGTATACTACAGTGTCTGTTTAAGTGTTTACAGCAGGTTATAATGGAATGAACCAAGGCCTTCAGCAACCAGTCAACCAGATGCTTCTCCATCCATACATGCCTGTCCCTGCGGAGCCCCAAGATACCCTGTAGACGACGTCCCCAGTCAGCAGGAAGTAGCCAGAGAGACTCATCGTCACCCCCTTTCCTATCATCAAAAGGTCGGGATGGTAGCTTTGGGATCCACAAGGAGGGAAGGCCTACACTTCCGGGAATGGAGAGGCCTACTTCCGGAGAAGAAAGTCGTTGTCAAGGTCCCTGCGGGTGCCTAAAGGTCAACCAATGAGGATCAGACCCGCCTCAACCTTTAACTCCCATGCCCTGAATCTATAAAAGGAGCTCTACCAATCTCTGACTCACAACTTCCCTGGCCCCCACTCTGTTGCTTGGTTGGGACTGGGGAACCTCGCCTGGGAGCAGAACCCCAATAAAAGCCTGTGAATTAATAGATTCGTCTGCCTGGGAAGATTGGTTATGCGCTGGACACCTTGCAGGAGGACCAAATGAAGCTTCTGACCCCAGCTTTGCCTAGTCTTGGCCACTGTGGCCATCTGGGGAGTAAACCAGCAGATGGAGGCTCTCTCTCTCCCTCTCTCTTTTCTTCTAACTCTGCCTTTCAATAAATAAATAAATTTTAAAAATATACCCTGAATTAGCTACATAAAGAAAAGGGTAATGGTCTTACTGACATCCCCTTCCAATGTTTTCTAAAAGTCTATCAACTGATGGTTTTCCAAGGAGAAAATTAGCACTAATTTAAAAAAATATATATAATTTAAGAGTTCATTTTTTGTAAAATCTTTGCTTCAAGGTACTAGTTAAGTCTATTCAGATTTTTTAAATTGTGTTCTGTAGCATAGTATGGTGAATATAATTTACAATTTATCATATATTTCAAGATAGCTGGAAGAAAGGACTTTGAATCTTTCCTGCAAAAAGAAATGGTAAGCATTTGAAGCAATAGGAAGGCTTTTGTCTATTTATTTACTGAGGACAAAGCAGTAATACAAAAAGTTACATATATTTTATATTTTTTGTTTTCAAAAACATTATGTTTGAGACGAAGAGGCAGGTCAGGAGAGTATGATCTCTGAGTGCTTGCACCTTTTCCCATGAGTTTGGCTTCCAGTTGTTCCTTCGACTGAAAAACTGATCCTCCCCTCCCACAACCCCAAAGAAGAAGAACTACAGTAGATTTTAAATGAACAAATACAGCTAGAATGAGAGGGGCAAGAGGCCTGGCTTTTTAATGCCTTGTCTGCTTTTTGTATCAATGAAGTCTGTTTGCATGCTGGTGGCTTGGAGGTGCTATGGAGAGCTACAGGATCCATCCCCCAGAGCATCCCTCATGTGCTTAGTTTATTGGGGTCATGTCTAAAAACATGGCATTGGAGGCCACTGGCTGCAAAGTTGGTAAACTACAAAAATCAAATCATTGTCAAGACTTTTGCTTTGGCTAATATACGGTTACAGTGCCTATTTGAAAACAGCACTTAAATAAAGCTCTAGAATGTGTACTTTGCTTACAATATATAAAACAAAATTGTAAGTTGTTAGCAGTAATAAGATGGACCAAGGAGACAGTGCTGTGTCATAGTGGCTTAAGCCTCTGCCTGCAGCACTGGAATCCCAAATGGGTGGCAGTTCAATTCCCAGCTGCTCCACTTCCAATCCAGCTCCCTGCTGATGTCCTGGGAAAGCAGTAGAAGACAGCCTGAGTGCTTGGCCCCTGCACCTGTTCGGGAGACCCAGAAGAAGCTCCTGGCTTTTGGCTTCAGATGGGCCCAGCCTCAGGCATTATGGCCATTTGGGGAGTGAAGCAGCAGATGGAAGACCTCTGTCTCTTTCTCTCCCTCTAAGTCTGTGACTGTGCGTCTCAGATAAATAAATATATCTTTAAATAATTTAAAAAAGAAAAGATGGACCAAGCTTTATCAGACTAAAATCAAATACATATTTGGCTAAAACGAACAAGTGAAACAAAACCAAACTAGAAAAAGCAGACAGGTATGGCTGTATTACTATTAGACAAACTGCAACTCAGTAAAAAGCTCTAAAAGTTACCAAGTAAAATAGCTCCCCTTGATAAAAGTTATAGTCTAACAGTTTTAAGCACATAAAAACATTATTTGTAAGTAAATCAAACAACCTCGTGTTAAATGTTAATATAACTTACAAACTGATACACCAAAAATAAGTAAAATATTGAGTCTTGAAAAACTAACGGGCTTGGATAAAGGTGTATCTAATATTTAAGTGAATAAATATTCCATACCAATAATCAAGAAGCTGTTTTTTAAAAAATTTTACTTAATTTGAAGGGAGGGAAAGAGAGAGAAATGAGAGAGTGCACATAAGCTCTCATCTACTGATTCACTCCCTAATTGCCTACAATACCAAGGCTTGGATAGACTGAAGATGTGAGCCTAGAATTCAATCAAGATCTCCCACAAGGATGGAAGCCATCACTGCTGCCTTCCAAGATGCACATCAGCAGGAAACTGGAATCAGATGCAGAGAGGAGACTTGAACCCACACATGGGTGCCTCAAATCATGTCTTAACAACTTTCCCAAATGTCCACCCCCAAAAAGATGTTGTTTTTAAAAATCAGAATATAAAAGCAGATACTTCTGATTACTCCAGTGAAGGGTATTTTCTGTGCTGCTCTGGTTTTCAAATAAATAAAAATCTTTTTTTAAATTCTTAAAAAAAAAAAAGCAAACCAACAACCCATTGAAAGACTACCATAATAATCAAGGATGGCTTATTCCAGGGATGTGACTCAATTAAGAAAAAATTAATGCTACTAATACTATCACTCACTGTATTAATGAGTTAATATATAACTATTTATGTAGATTAAGGAAAAACAGTTTATAAAATTCAACCTGAAAATTCAAAATCTTGTGAGAAGCTAGTTATAAACCTATATGTATAGTAAATGTTACTAATAGTGTAATATAGACAGCCTCCCAAAAATAGTGAGGAACAATATCATCACTAATACTAAATGTGCAGGGGAAAAAATGGTATTCATCGTGGAAAGAGCAACAGCCCTATCATTAACTGCAGAGATATTTACTCATCAGAAAAACACAAGAGAATAACCAAAGAAAACATAAAAAACAAAAAGCAAAACAAAAATCTGCTAAAACTAACAACAGTTAAATAAGACAAAGAAATAAAGTTGGTAAATTTCCAATTGAGCAATACAATAATTAGAAAAAGTGCTATGAAGAGTAGAAAACACTTGTAATATCATGAAAATGACCAAACAGCAGTGCAACAAAATGAGCTGTTTAGTGCAAATATAAAAAGTATGTGATCTGAAAAGTAAAAGATACTACAATGTTGGAAGGAAAAATAGATAAAACTCTTAACTTTTCACAACTCAATGAAATGTGGAATACAATTTGTTTTGGAATTTGACAAAATGCTTCTAAAATTTATGTATAAGGGAACATGTAGAAAACATACACAATTCTAAAAGAAACAGCATTATTTAGGAGTGGCTTGTCAAAACTGATTTAACAACAATCTAGTATCATGAACAGGCTAACCAAAGATCAATGGCACATCTAAAAGGTCCAGAAGCAAACAAGTGTTTACATGAGAAGTGTGTATGTAAAAGTTACATTTTACCCTATTTGGCTAACGAAGAAGATTTTAAGTAGTTTTGAAAACAGACCCTGTATCTAGGAATTTTCTACTTATTTTTATTTTTTATGTTTTTTAAAGACTTACTTGTTCAAATGAAAGGATGACAGAGAGAGACAGACAGACAGACAGAGACAGAGACACAGAGAGAGAATGAATTTTCCATCTGCTGGTTCACTCTACAAATAACAGCAGGGCTGGGCCAGGCTGAAGCCAGGAGCCTGGAACTCCATCCAGGTCTCCTACAGGGGAAGTAGGGGCCTAAGAACCTGGGCCATCATTTGCTGTCCTCTGCGATTCTTTAGGACACTGGATGGGAAACAGAGTAGCCAGGATTGGAACCAGAGCTCTGACAGAGGATGCTGGTGTTGCCAAATGGCAGGTTAACTCACGGTGCTACAATACTGGCCCTTGGAAATTATTTAAGATTTTTACATCACACAAAATAAGATCTATGTGAATGAAATAGGTAAATTCAAAACAATAGAAAACAGGAAAACAACTCAGGATACTAATTTTATAACTTGTAGTGGAAAGACCATCTCAAAAATCTGCAACCGAAAAGTGAAAATAAACCTCACGAAAACCAAAATTTTTTTATTAGGACAAAACACCACGGACTACAAGAGTAGCAAAAGACCAGGGGGAGAAATGCATATACAGAGCTCTTACTAAGTAATTGGATAAAGGCAAATGACTGAACAGGGAAATGAACATAAGTTCAAAGAAATCCAAATGGCTAACTAATGAAAATCAGAAAAAAAATCAGTTACCTCTAATTATTAACATGAGATGTTTTCTGCTGTAGATCATAATGGTAAAACCTTTAAATGTGTTATGTCCAGGATTGCTCATTTTTGTAGACAGCTCTTTGCAACTTTCCTGAAATAACATTCTTAATTTACATTATAATCAAAGGCTTAATGCTGCACTAAATAGAGTGCAACAAATGAAATGTTCAAATTGGTGTAGTCTTTAATTTGAGAAATCCAGCCATGTCATATTAAAATTTCATATGCACACATTTTTCTCACAGAAAATAACCAACTTTTAAAGGGATACTAGAATTCTGTGTGTTTCTATTGGCAACATTGCAAAAGAGTTCCAAATCACCAGAAACAGCTTAGGAAAACGTGCTTCTGGAGAGGGCCCATAAACCATTTTTATAAATATAGTTTTCAAGGTTTTATTACATACATGGTTATAGTAATGTCAGCATAGTTAAAACTAGTGCTGTGGCCTGACTCAAAGGGTTGCTTCCAAAGAAAAGAGTGAGGCCTTCCCTAGTTATTTTACATTTTGTGGTTACTATTTCGAGCTACTTAAAATCTTTTTGCCAGAGGAAGAAGTTGCTAGGTTTTAGAAAGCCTGATCTTTTCCACTAAAAGGCACTTTGCAGTAAGGTTACAAAATTTATAATTTCAGCCACATTTAGTTAACTTCTCTCTACACTCTTTAATCCTGCAATTCCATCCCTAAATATCTAATTTAGAGACATATTCCCATGTAAAGAGACATACACAAGGTCATTTATTGTGGCATTTAAAAAAAAGATTTATTGTATTTATTTGAAAGACAAAGTTACAAGGAGAGAAGGAAAGACAAAGAGAGATCTTCCATTCACTGGTTCACTCCGCAAATGGCCGCAATGGCCAGGGCTGGGTCAGATAAAAACATGGAGCCAGGAGACAAGTACTCCTTGTACTTGGCCCTTCTTCTGCTGATTCCCCAGGTGCATTAGCATGCAGCTGGATCTTAAGTGGAGCAGCTGGGAATCAAACCAGCGCCCATATGGGATGCTGGTGTTGCAGGCAGTGGCTAAATCCTGCTATGCCACAGTCCCAGAAGCATTGTTTTTAAGAGTGGGGAAGTTGGAAACAACAAATAAATCAGAATATGGTTCAATAAAACTATTATGTTCACGTCTGCATTACAGAATACTATGTGTCAATTCAAAAGAATGAGTAGATGGCTTCATACACTGATATGGAAAATTTTCCAAGATACACTCTTAGTGAAAAAGGCAAGTCATAGAAAAATACGTATTACACAATTCCACTTGCACAAAATGAAATGAAACAAAATCTTTAAGTAAATGTTGCATATTAAAAGGACTAGAATATCCATCAATTAGCTAAACAAATTTCCTCATGTAGAAAGGTAGAGGCTTCCATTTTTTACTACTTTCCCAATCCTTTTTTTTATTTAAAGATTTATTTATTCATTTGAAAGACAGAGTTACAGAGAGAGAAAAAGAGAGAGATCTTCCATCTGCTGATTCACTCTTCAATTGTTCGCAATGGCCAGCGCTGGTCCAGAAGGAAGACAGGTGCTTCTTCCAGGTCTCCCACTTGGGTACAGGGGCCCAAGCACTTGAGTCATCCTCCTCTACTTTCCCAGGCACTTTAGCAAGGAGTTGGGTGGGAAATGGATCAGCTGGGACATGAACAGTTGCTGGTGTGGGATGTCTCTGTTCCAGGCAGTGGCTTAACACACTATCTACAACACCAGCCCTTTCCATTTCTTTTCTTGATCAAGAAAATATTGTTGTATATTACAACATTTGCAAAAAAAAGGAATTCCTGAGAAATATGGATGTTTAATTTACTGATGGTGCATATATAAAATATTTACCATGAATGCTTAAAGTTGATACACACAAACACACATACACACAAAATTAGATACTGTCTGTGACTATATGAACCATGATAGAGTTCTGAATAGTGTTTGTTTACCTAAATGATGTAAATTTTAAATGTTGTGAGGTTTGAATTTGTAAAGATAGTTCAGTTTTCATTTGGATGAGCACCAGCATGGAGGCACAGTCTGAGAATCAACTTAGAAAAGACTTCCAATTAGCAAATTTAGTAAGTTTCATTATGGAAATTCTCAGAGGCAAGCTCTGGCATATAATGATTATAAAAGTAACAAGAAAATATTGTCTACAGAGTGAATCAACAAAAAAGTAAATTCTACTGCCTCATATAAAATAACTTATGTTAAGAAAAATAACATGGAATCAGAGAAGAATATTGTATAGATATTTTTCAAAGTGCACAGCATAAGAATATATTGTGTGATAATTATGAAGCAAATAGAAAAATACAGTAAAATTATTTCAAGTCTCTTAAACACACATAAACAATTTTATAAAGTTTAGCAAGATTATCTGCTTGTTGTTCCCTGTGGCTGTCTCAAAGTTAAGTAAATGGTCAAGGAATAAAGCTCAGTCACCTAAGGGTGTTTCATTAAGTACATAGAACAATGGTTTCAGTGACTTGCATGAGAATTCGAGGTGTCCCACTGCAGTTTCAGGTCTAGTCTTATAACCCACTTTATGGAAGACTTCCTTATACTGGTGTCCTAATGAAAGAAGCCGGTTAGAGTCAACATAACCATTAGCTTGAGCAGTAGCAAGTCAAAACATAAGTTCTATCAAGAATTATAACAAAGTTCACTGAAGTTAAAGGATGTGATTTTTATATCAGCAGCAGCAGGTTCTATTGCTGAGTCACTGATGTTTTTCCTTTATGAAGATGAGGAGATCCCAAACGATTCTCTCTGTTGCTCACTGTACATGGCTGCCATGCTAAGTGTTTCAAGGGTGAATGGTACAAGAACAAATACATACTTTTGTACTGTGGTTCTCAACGAAACTCCAGTACCTGGGAATTTCACAACATTCAAAGCAGCTCATGTCGAAAAGAAAAAGTTCAAACCAGTCACCAGATCCAAAATTAGCATTTTATTCAGAACGCTGGGGTCAGAGGTGTATCATTTATATTCTGGTACACAATACAGAGGCAAAGCTGTTGTCAGAAGTCTCTCCAGTTTAAAAGCTTTTTTTTTTTCATTTTTTTTAAAAAAACACACACTTAGTAGTGCCACCAGTGTCAGGCCACCCCTTCTTTCCTTTCCTTTTTTTTTTTTTTGTTTTTTTTTTGGTACAAATTATGTAAAACATTTGTGCTAAGAACTTTTCTCCCTCCCCAAACAAAAAGAAAATAAAAAATTAAAAAAATTAAAAATTAAAAATTGAGTATTCTAACTACAGCTCAACAATTGAATCAAATGTCACTTTGTTTTGTAAATACTTTATCCATAACGAAAGATATAAACATGCAAAAAACCTGAATCCGTAGTCCAAATAATACATACACATGTTCTGAAGTTTCTGCACTTCTCCATAGACTATGCTGATAAAACATTATGTACACATACCATTTGTACAGTGAAGTGGAAAAAATACAGTAAATAAAAAAGTGTACATGGATTAAGACCAAAATGTGTCTAACATTCTAGTTTATGAAAAAATTCAATTTTGCTACAAATTGGTGATATGAAAACTCCCTTTATTTGCAACCAGCTGCGTAAGTTTTAAGATTTTTAGTGAAAAAAAAAAAGACAAACTAAAGTCTAAAACTAGAAGTAATGTACATTTTCCAATCTCATGGTCTCATCCCCCAAGGTAATAAAATCGCTCCATGAGTTCTTTTTTTGTTTGTTTGTTTAATTCTGTATTTTAATAAAAGCAAATGCAATGTAACAAAAGCGTGTTGAAGCATATCATGGTTTAACTTACTGCTCCCACCACAAAATATTTTGTCTTTTACTTATCGTTTCAGAAATCAGTACCATTAAAGCCTTGAACATAAAACTAATTCCAATCTGAAAAAGGTACAAAAAGGCACATAAAATCCCAGTGCTTCTGTACTGTAAAATTCAAGTGTAACTGAGCTCAGTGTTTTTCCAAACAGTATTGGATCACTGATATTCCCTCTGAGCCCAAATTGGTTTGCAGCCTATGCCAAAGCCTCCAGCAAGCACTGTGCTAGTAGACTACAAAGTTAAAGCCTAGCTTCTGTATGCTTTTTGGGAATATCAGTTGAAATTGTTTGTACTTGTCCAAAAACCAAGTTCACCCTGAAGTTCAGTCATCACCTCCACCGTACATGTCAGCGAGTTTCTTGAAGCGTGGTCCCCAGTCGTTCAGGTAATCATAGTCCTGCTCACCACCACTACTTGAGGAATTAAGGGAGCTCAAAGACCCAGCGGTGGAGCCACTGCCTTCATAGTCAAAAACTAAGAGAGAGTCGTAGGGTGGGGCTGTGGGATCATTGTCAGCAGCTTTAAGGCCCTGCAGTTTGGAAGCACAAAGAAAGAAAAGAGTTAAGAGAGGGTTCCAGTTTGCAAAACCAAAAGCAGACCCTAGTGAATTCATGGGGTTAAACACTTGTCTGTAAATTTCCATCTGCAAACCACAACATTTTTGAAACACAGAAATTGGGGTTATCAGCATTTGAGAGTGAGACAAAAGTTAACTTACTTCTTTTTTCTGGGGAGGGGGAGGGAATCCTAGCTGAGGGAGGCAAGACCTAAAGTTGGAGAAGATTCATTGGAGAACATGTTTGACAGAAGGCAGGAGTGAATACCAACCACTGTAAACTAAGTGGGTAGATCTGAAATAATGACATACAGAACAGGACTGCTAGGCTTTTTAAAAGAAAAACCTCAATGAAATACAAGCAAAGTTATATCATGGTGATTACCATTAAATCAATACATTTATCCACTCCACCAACATTTATGGAGCAATCACTCTTGTCAGGCAATCTGGTGGTACGTATGACTATGCTACGGTCCACTGTGCAAGACCGGTTTTGAATGAGCAATTTACTGGTGGAATAAGTTACATAAAATAATGCAGCAGGCTATAAAAACATGTGATATACATGGATGCTCATCAGAATTAGGGTCAAGAATTTAGATACTTATTAGACCATAAAGGAAAGAGAAGGACAATGAGTGTCCTATGTCCCTGTGCCAGCTTAGGGTCTAGCTTAAAAGGCACTACCACAACAGGAAGTCAATGACAAATAAGTAAAACAACTATGAGTCCTAAGTAGAAGCTTCAGGATTCTGAAAAATAAATTCATACTAGCATGAAGAAGTAGTAGTTCAAGGTGTAAGTAGTATTGTCTTTGAGCTAAAGTTCTAAGAGTGAAGACAAGACAGATGTGACTATTATTTGAGAAAGTTACCTGTTAGATAATTTGTTATTAACAGAATTAATTCTGTTAATTCATAATATGGAATTAATTGATAAAATGTGAGCAGATATTTATATATATGGTAACTCCTAGTTTCCCTAAAACCCAAAAATGGCATGATGTAGTGTCTGTACACAGTATAAATACTGAGGACAGTGGGAGGGAAAATCCTGGAAATCTGAAATAAAACACATATCTGGCTATTAAAGAGAAATTAAAAAATAACAAACAAGGAAATAAGTGCCACCTATATTCTTAACTCTTGAAAATAGATTATTGTCAATATATTTTTGAAGTATCTGCAGCAAACTCATAAAATATTCTCTACAAAACTTTTGAGGATTTAATGTGAGGTCTTTTTGGCACTTTGTGTGGTATTTTCTTTTCTTTTCTTTTTTTTTTTTTTACAGGCAGAGTGGACAGTGAGAGAGAGAGACAAAGAGAAAGGTCTTCCTTTTGCCGTTGGTTCACCCTCCAATGGCCGCTGTGGCCAGCGCACTGTGGCCAGCGCACTGTGCTGATCCGATGGCAGGAGCCAGGTGCTTCTCCTGGTCTCCCATGGGGTGCAGGGCCCAAGCACTTGGGCCATCCTCCACTGCACTCCCTGGCCACAGCAGAGAGCTGGCCTGGAAGAGGGACAACCGGGACAGAATCCGGCGCCCCGACCGGGACTAGAACCTGGTGTGCCGGCGCCGCTAGGCGGAGGATTAGCCTATTGAGCCGCGGCGCCGGCCTGTATTTTCACAATCCCACTGTAGTTCTCCAAGACATACCAACATTATTCTCCAAATAGTATTCTCCTTTTCTACAATTCTGCTTTGTAAATGCTGGTAGACTCATGACAGCATGTATTATCCAGGATGTTTCACAGACTGCTACTCAAGAGATCAAGCCTTCCAATCCACGGTACTTTATGAACATCTATATGTGGATTTTTCCAAGCATGTTTTCATCTATTCTTTCAAGTTTACAGAGGAAGAATGGGAAAAAAAAGGGCATGCAAATTAAAGTCAGTGTCAGTATGGTGCATTGGGTAAGAGATGAAATCTTAGTTGGCATCTCAGCTTGGCACTACGTTAGCTGTGGAGCCTCACTCAGCATTTCCTCATCTGCAACTGCAGTAACAATAGTAAGATGAAGCCAAGGAACCCAAGCACTTACCACAGTGTCTGGCACATACAGAGTTCTGTGAATATCAGTTAATATTTAGTTTTTAAAATTTTTTAAAAATTTCCTTGAGAGGCACACACACACACACACACACACACAAAGAGTGAGGGAAGGAGGGAGGGAGGAGGGAGAGAGAGAGAGAGAGAGATTGCTTGATTCTGTCTGCTATTTCTGTCTATTTGCCTTCCCAAATGCCCAAACGGGCCTTGGTTGGGCTAGCTGAAGCCAGTAGCTAGGAACTCAATCCAAAACTCCAACACGGATAGTGGGAATACAATTAATTAAGCCAGCACAGTGCTCTTAGTGTCTTCAATAGAAGGGTGCTACAGTCAAGATCTAGAGGTGGGCTTTGAATCCAAGCATTTAGATATCAGGACACAATTATCTTAACTGGTGTTGTAACTGTTAGGCCAAATGCTTGCTCCTCAGGAAATACTTTTAAAAATATTATGTTAAAGAAAAAATTCCTGCTTTGGAATCTGAAAAAAATGTGAAGATATAATATTTTAAGAAACAAAATGACACTTGCTTAACTGCAATCGAAAACAAAGGAGAAACATACACAGAATCAGTTTCTTCATACTCAATTATCTCTCACCAACAGTCCTAAGCATTTCATTCAGTATTCTTCCTCATGTCAGGTTATACTACTCATAGCCCAGAAAAGTATATAAAATAAAATAAAATAATAAAGCAAGTTCTTCAGCAAATCACTTCAATATGTACAACATAATTTTAGATAGGATGTTCTTGATCTTATTTTTAGAATAAACTGCGAGGCAATTCTGCTAAGACAGAGCCACAACCTACAATTTCTCAAAATTCACACTCTCTTTCTGTGGTCGACTGTGATGCTGTCCTCAGTGAGTCATTATCCTCCTTCCATGGGGGATCGCATGCCTAACACCACCACAAGTGTCTCTCTGGAGTAAGAGTTTTACTTCTCCGACTCCGTTGGTAAGAGGATTGGCTTTGACTGATGATACGCTGGTGGCAGTGAAAAGTAGCTGCTTTAAGTGCCCTATCTTTTATGTTTCCACTGGTTCCTTCTCCTTTCCCTTCTGCTGGGAGAATGGCCTGCCCCAGCCAAGAAGTTTACTTTTGCCTGGATCGTAAAATGAAGAATGTATATGGATCAGGAACTGGGCTGCTGACAAACTACAGTTGACTTCCAATTGGGGCAAGAAGTAAACCTTGGTTATTATAAGCCAACAGTGCTTTGGAGTTGTTGGTTACTATAGCTCCAACTAGCAAAAGCACCTTCCTTCACTTTTTGTTTGCATTTATTTATTCAAGTCTAGATATATTTGTTTAGTATCTACGGTTATAATGCTTTCTGCTTAATGATGGACACACAGCTATTAATAATCTAGATCTATTGCTTGCCCTGCTGGAGGTTATAGTCACAGATTAGCATGTGCTCCTTTTCCCTTTTCCCTATAAAACAGAACAACTGCAGTTACACATTAGGTAAGTTTCCTTTAGATTAGCACTAACTAACTTGAGGCCACCCAAGAACCAGATCCAAGGGGGACTTAAAGGAAAATCAAGACAATTCAGGAAATTTCTCATAAGGAGAATGGGTTCCCAAAAGAGAATATTAAATTTCCATTATGACAAATGCTTTATAATACAAATTGTAAGGATAATGGTTACGGTCACTCTTCAAGTCATCTGGTTTATCGTATTTCCAGTTTCGGATGAAAATACACAAAGCACTGCCCGATCCTTACAATGTCAGCACCAAGTGGGAAAACCAGAAAGGTTAAGGCTAAAATTAGTTTCCAGAAATCAATGGCAGGGCCTTAAGTAGATCTGGATTCAGTGGTGAGAAAGTGTTGGCCTGTCTTTAAGGACCCTGGGACTCTTCATCAAATATCTTAAGTTGCCAAATTCAACTCCTTAAGATAAATATGACACTGGCAATACCCACTATTGAGATTCTCAAAAATAATCTTTTTTTTTTTTTTTTTTTTTTTAGCTTCTACATTGGCTTCTGATCATCTGGGGAGTACCTCAATTCTTTCTTTATTTCTTCTTCTTCTTTTAAAAGAAGTTAAGTACATAAATTAACACATTAGGCATACTGTCTTGGGCTTTAATCATTATAAAAGGGAAAAACCACTGAATTTTGCAACAACTTTTAGGCAAGCCTTCTTTCTAGCCAGAAGGTTAAGTACTTTAAATCTTTTCCACTTAGATAAAAAGAGGATTCTTCTGAATGAGACATTACATAAATTCTAGGTAATGTTTCAGTAATTCTAGAAAGATCATAGTCAAGCCCTGAAAACTGACAGTCATTGGCATGATATCAGTGAACAAACAGAAATCTGGGGGCAACAAAACTGTCCAGCCCTCTCTTACGGGATTCCTTTATTCTTGAATGTGGACATCATTTCATGTGACGTTAACGCACTGCAACCAAGTTTTAAACTAACTGCATGTGTTCCTTTAGGTTTGAGTAATTCCACTAATTATGCACATTTCTCCCTTCTTGGAGAGACGGATCTGGATAAATCTGAACTGCTTTCTGTAGCTTAAGGCTTCTTTGCGAAGTGGAAGGGCAGTGATTGAATTCTTGCTGAGCTTATATTTATAGACTTCTGATCCAATGCTTTATGGGTGGAGACAGGCTTTTGTGGAGACTATAAAAACCCACACTCTTCAAGTGAAGAATACATGAAGGATACAAGAGGAAAGAGGCCTATTGATTCCCTTATATTCTGTCTTCTATAGTCTTAGAAACACTGCTTTGGTTCAGATCCTCACTATATCTTCCCTGAATCAGAGAAAAAGCCTCTCTATCAGGTCTTCCTGTTCCCAGTACTATTTCTGCTTCTTTTCTAGAAACTATTAGTTTTTCTCTCAAATGTTATTTGATGTCACTCCTCCAAGTAAAACTCTTCAGTTGCAGTTTAATCTATAGCAGTATTCCCCAAATAAGGGAAGAGTTCCTCTGGAAGTGTGCCAGATGATCTTTAATTGGTACACAGGTACTTTAAAAGAATTCCTGGGGCAAGTATTGTGGCTAAGTGGGATTAGTAGGAACCACATTGTGAAGTCTGCATCCCATACTGCAGTGCCTAGGACTGAGTTCTGCCTCCACTTTTGATCTGGCTTCTTGCTGGTGTGCACTCTGGAAGCAGCAGATGCTGGATCAAATATTTGGGTCCCTGTCACCCAGGTGGGAGACCCAAATGGAGTTGCTGGCCCCTGGCTTTGGCCTTTTTTCTCTCTCTCTATTGTCTCTTTCTCCTTGTTGTTTTGCTTCTTGAATGAATAAAAATAAAGTAAGCTTTTAATAAAATTACATTCAAACTGACTAAAAATTTAAGTTAATACAAGAAGGGGTATGCAGACATGGAAAAGCTAGATGCTAATCTATAGGACAAAGTAAAGAATTCTTCAGAAGTAAACCCAGACTGTTCAGTTATTCTCAACTCCAGCAACCACAGTGAATTACATCCCATTTCCTGAAACCCCAATGCCTCACATTCTTGTGTACCAACATGGTAAGTACATGTTCGCTTCCTTCTACCTAAAGTGTGATCTTTGAACCATACCTGGGAGTGAGTCCTGTGATCTCTCTGCTCCCCCATACTTCTATTATGTTTGGATCACACTAGATTGTGGTAACCCTTTCTGCACCAGACTGTCCAACACAGTACCCAGCATCCAGTGGGCATCGTACAAGGTAAAGTTGCATTGCTATGCTGTGCTTATTAGGTTTTCTCTTCTCAGTATCTTGCTCATGCTTATATCTCCTTCTTTCAGAAAAAGCTAGGATCTTGGTTTAAATTTCACATGGACATAAAAGTACTCTGTGTTTGCTTCACAACGTAATTCTGTGGTTTATGAAGGCCAACATCAACTACCACTCTTTCTAGAAATATTATGTAAAGCAGTTTTCTCAGAAGCATAAGATTTTAATTGCTTTATATCAATTAGAGGAGAGTAGAAAGTCTTTTGCTCCTAAATGGTAATTAATCTAAGGGAAAATTAACGTGATACTAATAACAATTATGAAATTTTAGTGTGTGACAAGCACTATTATCAAATATGAGAGTACTTCAAAAAATTCGTGGAAAATGGAATTAAAAGAAGTTTATTTTGATACAAAGATTTTTGAAATCTACGCTTAGTTTTTTTCATAATATGCATTTTCCTTGAACTTTTTGAAGTCCCTTCTTCTTTACATAGATGATATCATTTAGTTCTCAGTACAATCTTTAAAGGCAGTTCTATTATGACATCCATTCTACAAATAAGATAACTGGAAGTCCAAGAAGTTAAGCACAAGGATTTTGACCTTGTACAAGGTAAAACAGGTGTGTCTGAACTCAAATACTCAATTCCAAAAAATAGAATAAACTCATTTAAAAAGGATAAATTAAACTTAATTAATGGGAGAAAATGAAACTTTAGTTTCAAGAAAATTATTCTGAGGAACTTTCCATCAACTTTTAAAAAATAAGAAATCAAAAGTCTGTCTTTTAACAACAATGTTCAATTGATTTTGTACTTCCTGAGATAAAGAAACATATAGGATTAGCAAAGTTATTTGAGGTATGTTAATATCTATCATTAGGCTGAGATTAAATGAATTTGTTTCAACTTTTTACCTGAAGGTCATATTTGAATACTCAAAACAGAATGAAAATCTGCAGCAGAAATTCAAAAACATGTGGCTTGCTTTACTCTACTTACCAGACTGAAAATTAGTTATTTTTGAGATTCATGGTAACATTCATTCATTATTTAAATACACAAACTAGAAAATATTCTCATGAGCTTTCTTATTCTTTACATCTATAAAAACACTTCAATCATAATCATCACGTTTTATTCTTCCTTGGGAACAGTGAGTACTCTGCTAAATAAAGTAAGACTTGGAGATAGATAAATTTGTCTCTATCTTAATTTTTTTTTTTTATATAAAATGTGTGCCTTCAACTGTGTAAGAACTTTACACACATTTATTTCTGTCAGTCCAGTTAATGAAACAGACTGAACAAGTCTTAATGGATACTGTGCATGGAAGAATCTACAAGGTGCTTTGAGACTGATTGGGTTTAGACTTTTTGACAGTTTTCATCTGCCAGAGTTTTCCCATAGAATTGATCATCTCAGTCTTGAGATTCCTTTTGTGTTGTTTTCTGTGACACCTTAACCTCACTGGACTCTTCTTGTCTACAAATGTACGGTCATTTCAGGTGCAGCATTTTGGTCTTCCTTTCCCTCCACATTTCTCTATCTTGTAATTATAATTTCTCAGATCTAGTTGACATTTGGGGAATGATTCTCAAATTAGATCCTTTTATCCATCCATCTATCCACCAAACCAATGTGCTGCACATTGCTGCCCCCAAGGATAAGCACTTCTGTTCTGGACAGGGAAGCAGGATGGAACCATGGGAGATGTGTTCTGCATGGAGCTCTAGGCATGATGGAGGGCCCCTGGATAGTGCCCTTACTCTAGATGCCTGAGACTTCCTGGGTTGGGAAAGATTTAATCAAGGAACTACTGTCTACAAGAAAAAGGGAAAAGAGAATTCCAGGCAGGAAGAACAGCATGGATGCTGGTAGCAAAATGAAATTACAAGCTCAGACTGTGGACTACAAGTAGAGTTCTCTCTGTTGCTGGCTTGCAAGGTACAAGCTGGAGAGACGAAGTTGGAAAGCCAAGAAAGAAGCACACACAACAGGCTTCCCACGTCTGGTGAAGTGAGGCTTCAGACACCAAAATATTTTCATTTTACAATGGTTGTGATGGTGCAGAGTAGGGAACATGCACACACAAAAAAATCCATGTGTAGCTTTTGTTTTTCACCATACATTACTGGTGCAGTTGTAGAACACAATAGGAGACATTCAATAGTGATTTGCTGAATGGATGATCCTACACCAAGTTCAAGATGATTTCAAAATGAGCCATTTTTACCAAATGCAGACAATGCTCAAAGTATGAATTGAATGTATTATTGAAGTTAATTTGCAGTCAGTTGTTTGGAACAAAGTTTTTCATAGAAGTAATTGTATGTATTTGTTATGGTCTCAAGCCACATTTTACACTGTGTACCTAAGCATTGTTTTAGAGAGGAAATCCTAAATAGTAATTTCTATTATAATTGTGTCTACTATGGTAATATAAGGATTGAGTAACTGAACTTGATTAACTAGAATCTGTTTTCTGTCTACTGAAAACAATGCAGACACTGTAAAAGAAAAAAAGACATGAACATCCTCCTGCCCAACACACAGAAAGCACATTAATGTAGAATAACCTAACTCCTGGCTTTCTGAATGTAATCAGCACTAGTAGCAGAATGACCCCAGACTAGCTTTCCACTAAATACCAATCAAATGTAAATCGAGGGTCCCCATGGCTGCATGCCTGTGCGCCTTCCACGGTACTGGAATTCCTTAAAGCAACGCAATCAAAGTGCTCAGCAGTACAGTATAAGCTTAGTGTAGAGTTAAGCTTAGGATTATAAAATAAACTGAAAGTACGTCATTGTAAAAATTAAAAGAAAGAATAAGAAAGGAAGGAGGTGGGAGGGTTAGAGTGGGGGCAGGAGGGAGGGTAGGGTGGGAAGTATCACCATACTCCTAAATCTGTATATATGAAATACATGAAATTTGTTTTCTTTACATAAATAAAAAATTGAAAAATAAAATCACAAATAAGAAATAGTTCCTATCCTGCAGATAACTTCCACGCAAGTGTCAGCCCAGCTGGTGAGGACCACGATAGAGGTACCCTCTTGGTAGTCCCTTCCTGGAAAAATCAAAGCAGGGCTTCCCACCGCAGGGAATATTTGCTGAATCCTGAATAAAGTGGGGGAAGAGGATCTGGAGATGATGAAGAAGATACAAGTTTTGCAAGGTTACTGTATTTCAAAGGTGTGACATGTTAGAGGAACTGTGGACAGCTCAGCGTGGCTGCAGCACGTCGGGGAAGTGTGGGGACGGAGTAGGGAGGGAAGATTGTCAATGATGGGATGAAATCCTACGAAACACTGATACTGCAGCGACAGGCAGAAACATTCAGTAAGTTTTTTTTTTCCTTTTTGAAAGGCAGAGTTATAGAGAGACAGAGAAGAAAGAGAGAGAGAGAGAGAGAGAGAAAGACAGAGATCTGGGGCCGGCGTGGTGGCGCACTAGGTTAATCCTCCACCTGTGGCACAGGCATCCCATATGGGCGCCGGGTTCTAGTCCCAGTTGCTCCTCTTCCAGTCCAGCTCTCTGCTATGGTCTGGGAAGGCAGTGGAGGCTGGCCCAAGTGCTTGGGCCCCTGCACCCGCATGGGAAACCAGGAGGAAGCACCTGGCTCCTGGCTTCGGATCAGCATAGCTCTGGCTGTGGCAGCCATTTGGGGAGTGAACCAACGGAAGGAAGACCTTTCTCTCTGTCTCTCTCTCTCTCTCACTGTCTGTTAACTCTACGTGTCAAATAAATAAATAAAAATCTTAAAAAAAAAAAAGACAGAGATCTTCTTTTCATTGGTTCACTCCCTAAATGGTTGCAATGGCCAGTGTTGGGCCAAGCCAAAGCAAGGAGCAAGGAGCTTCATCTGGATCTCCCACATGGATGCAGGGACCAAAGCACTTGGGCCATTTTCTGCTGCTTTCCCAGGCTCATTGGCCCAGAGCTGGATGGGAAGTGGAGCAGCTGGGACTCAAACCTGTGCCCATATGGCATCACAGGCAGTAGCTCAACCTGCTGTGCCACAACAATGCTGGCCCAGGCAAGTTTCTTGAATTATATTCAAGTCAGAATTCCTACTTTAAAATAATCTGGTTCCTATATCTACAGTCAAAAGATTCACTGTACCTTGAAACCCAACAACCACAAGAAGAATCCAATAGTTTCTCACTGTCATGAACACCAAATTAGAAATAAAACCACCAGGCACCCTTACATATCCTAAATGATGCAGACACGTACATAAATTCCTTAAAATATTCCTATTCAAGTCTATATATACTTGAGCTAGAAAAATCAGGGCATATTTCTGTAGATAAAGGGAGTTTCTGGGATTCTGCTGCTTTTGCATTTCAGTTGCTTTTAAATTATGTCTGTTAAACCTATTACCTACTTACCAGAAGTATGTTAGGACACGTGTTCAGAAAGCAGTATATATTTAGGGAATGGTCGGGGATGGACAGTTTTAGGATAGATAAACATACCAATTTGGTTGGAAACTTGTTCTACAAGTTATAAATGCATCTAAAAACCTAGGGCTGGTTGACTGCATTTACAAATTATTTGGCTATTTCCAGGAAACCCAGGGAATAAGAGACTTATCAGGATGTGACTGAAGGCCAAGTACAACAGGTGCATTCCACTTGGTAATGCACTCAGACCAATTCTGGTCTCAGAGATACTGAGAAAACGGCCAGAGAACGGGAGCCCTGCTGTATATTCAGACTCAATATCAGTATGTACAGCTTTTACATTTACAATGACAATTCAAAAAGACAATTACAGAAAAAATACAGTAAAACTAGAGATATGATCAGGATAAGCAGCATAAAACTTTTTACTTCAAAACTTAAGTACTAAATGTACCAGAACTTTTGGTCAGTAATGAAATAAAATAATGCTAATAGCAATCTTGACAGTGAAAATCATATCTGTTATATTCAATAGAGAATTAGCTTCCTCTTACAGAAGCTCTTAAAACTCCTCAAGTAGGCAAGTATTTAAATAAGATTTAATATAACTGCTCTTCCAACTTATCTCTTTTGATGGAGTCATTGTGTAGGTACTGAATTCTCATCATGTGTAGGATCTCCAAGGGTACAGTTTAGAGAAAATTAAAGAACTATTGGTATATTTATCAGTGTTAGTAAATGAGATCAGAATGCACTAGAATATTATTAGTCTATTTACTACTACTTGTAGCCCAAGGGAAAAAGTTTTTTTGTAGGCAGTGACTGATACTGATAATATATGCTAAAATTTTACATTTTAAAAATGCAGAATATTAATTGATGGATCTCTTTTGTGTTGGCCAAAGCAACTGAATTTGTTCTCTACTACTGAAGCCATATTTGCTTTTGCATAAACTTCAGAAAAAAACAAGTAAGTTTTAATGTACAACACAGTTGTACTCTAAGCAATCTGTGGCCCATACAGATCTAACCACTAGCATAAAATAAAGACCCTATAAATAAAGTAAGTCTCTCTTTGTACCTCATTAATGAAGTCCCCGATGTCCCCAGGGTGCGGGGCTGCGGATCGGACTGGGTACTGGGGCTCCGCATGGATGGGCCTCTCATCCAGCCGCCGTATTCCTACAGGCTTGATGGCATCAGGCTCCACGGTGTCAGGCTGCTGGAGCTGGCTCAAGTCATAGTCCTGCAAAAGAGAACATGAAAACCTATGGTAGATGGGCACAGAGATGGAAAATTACAACCTTTGTTTTTAAACATACACTCCGAACGCATAGAAATGAGGGAGATTTAACATAATGGAAAAGTTGCCACTCGGAGTTTTTCATGTTATGATTAAATATTTCTTTCACACAGCTCTTTCTTCTGTGTTTTCCATGTCTGCAGTCTGTGCTCCATCTGCCTTACAGTCTTCCTCATCAGTTTCCGATGGGAAGCAGCAGTTTGCCGAGGTCTCCCTAGGAAGTGACTAAAACACTGACAAGGAGACAGAGCTGTATCACAGTGGCAGAGGAACTAAACTTTCCTAATATTCACACATTTAATGTTTTTAAAAAGATGTTGGTGCTTTTGTCCTTTTCCCTAAGAAAGGCATAGGTGCATCAGGGTTTTGAAGTCACCCCTACTCCTCCCTTCCTCCTGAGGTCTACAGCAGGCATCAGCAACCTATGGTCTCTGGGCCCTGACTGACCTGTGGCCTATTTTCCTCTGAGAATGGCTTTCCCATTTTAAAAGGTTACTTAAAATAACAACTACAAAGAAAGAAGGATAAGCTACAGAGACTATGGGTGGCCCACAAAACACATACTCTTTCCTCTGACCCTTTCCAGAAAAGCTGTGCGAACCTGTGGTCCAGCAGATTTTTTCCCCAAGCAGCCCGGCGAGGGGGTCTTAGAAGACCCTGTCCACCTGCAGGGAGGCCAGGGCCAGCTTGTGAAGAAGGGTGCTGTGAGCAGAGGGTGGGTCCTCAGAACTATTTTCAGTGAAAGCTTCAACCAGCTGGGCAGGGATGTAAAAGGAACTGACTATAATGTGGAAATGAATCAAAATTTTAGGGTTGGGCAGATGCTTTGTAGTTTTCAAACCTCTAAGTTCTGGTGACATAAAATGTTATATCCCAGATTAACCAAAATTCCCTAATTCGATATTGTCATTTACAGAAAGTACAGGTTTTCTAGTACTTTTCTTAGTTGAGGTTTCATCTCTCTTCTGGAACCATTTGCAGTGCTGAATCTCATAGTAATTTTGATTTATTCAACACTTGAACATTTTCCATGTTTTGGCAATGTTGTAGATATTTTACATACTCATATGTTCATTTGCTTAATCCTCCTAACAACGCATGTGATATTAAGTTTTATAATCCCCATTTATAAGACGAGGATACTGAGTTTCAAATAAGCCAAGTAATGCACCTAAGGCCTCATATCTATTAAGCTCTGACTCCAAATGGATCACACTCCAAATCCTGGCTCTGTTCAGTCAGCTAGGAGAGTGAGTCAAGTCTGAGTGACAAGGTTGGATGGAGAGGGTAATGAAGTGTGTGGAGGGACAAGATGTGAAAAATGGTTAAAAGAACACAGGAGACAAGAAGGAGAGAGGTCATTAACCTTGACACTCACGAGGCACCCCCATGTATAAATGTTTTCTCATTATCAATACTTTCTAATGGATCTGTGAAGATATTTTATTATCATCTTTTGAGATGAAGAAATAGAGAGGTTGAATAACTTGCCCAAGGCCACATAACAAGGATGTGATTCAGATGGGAGTTAAAAACTATGTGTGTATGACTTAAAAGGATCTCATCTAAAACTTAATACTATGCTTGCTGAGACACGGACAACAACGAGGCTTGCCAAGAGCTTAGTCTAACAGGGAAGGCACTGAGGTACTGTGATGGAAAATCTCCTCCTCAGGGTGTGCAACCTGAAGTGGAAGTGAGGGAGGCACACAAAGAGTAGGGCAAGCATAATGGGATGTAAACTCCACACACAACAAAGTATAAAGGGCTCAGAGGTGGGCTTGGCACTATGGCACGGTACAACATCAGCATCCCATTTCAGAGCACAGGTGCAAATCCTGTCTTCCAATTCAGCTCTCTGCTAATGCACCTGGGAAAGTAGCAGAAGATGGCCCAAAATTCTTGGGCCTGTGGCACCTATGTGGGAGACTTGGGTGGGGTATCTAGCTCCTGGCTTTTGTGGCCACTTGGGGAATATACCACTGGATGGAAGATGTCTTTCTGTTTCTCTCTATATATCATACTGCCTTTCAAATAAACAAACCTTTACAAAATGCTTAGAGGGAAAACTGGCTATAGGTTTGCACCTTGACTCATACCCAGCTAGGGAACAGGCACTACTTGGGGAGAAGCAAGATGAGCAAAGCATGGGATGCTGCTTTCTCTTGTTAGGATAGAGCATTTCAAAGCCTCACTAAAAAGTGACAACACAACACCTAGATAATCTGACACAAAAGTTCTCCGTTTTTAATTTTTAGAATTTATAATTAGGAATTATTTACAGAACACCTTAATGTACTATAGTGATATAAAAGATGTGAAAGCCTTTGAAATGTGAAAATGCTACATAAGATAAGGAGAGATTTACTTAGAGAATTCTGGATTGTTTTCACTCTAAGAAGCATGGTTTTCTATTAAGCAAGGTGGAATGAGGTAAAGCATGAATAAATGTGAGTTCTAACAATTACAAAAGCTTTCTTCCTAGAAAGGGGAAAATAGATGGTAAGTGCATTGATGACAGTTAATAAATGTTTCTATCCTGAGGGTGAAAAAATGTTTTATTAGAAGTCTGAATTACACAAAAACAGGAAACTAAACCCTATTTTTTATGGACTGCCTTTTATCTGGTGACATATCCGTTGATAGCGCTGGATATATTACATGGTATTTCAGGGTGACAATGATAACAATACAGTGGAGTTGCTTCAGTATAACTGGAGACAAAGGAAGCACGTGAGCTTTATTCACACTATTGCTCACCTGCAAAGAACCTTTCTATCCTGACTTCACAGACAAAAAAGCTGAAGGTTACAAATGCAAATGCATTTCCATCGGCCAGCATTGCTTTTAAAATAAATAAATGATCAACACTTAGATACAGTTATATCTTATTTGAAAATAGGAAGATCTGGCAAAAGAGAATTCACACTCTGACCACAATTTGCTGCAGCTGATAGCAGCTGTCCTCTTTGGTCATGGATGGCTACTTCCTCCTGGCCTGCTTTACTTATCAGTGTGTATAGGCAGGTATTTTAAAAAGTTTGTGCAAAATGGAATTAAAAGATGAGATTATTTTCATGCAAAAAAAGTTCCAAATCCATGTGTAATTTTTTCATAACACACATTTCCATACACTTTTGAAAGACCCCCATATAATATAATAGCATATTAATTTGCAATGTTTTATCTTTAATTTAATAGCCTTTCCTACTACCTTAAGAACCAGAAAGCAGCAACTATTTTAAAATTTCTTTGGTACTATTCAGTTCTTTTGCCCAACACTGCATAAGGACTATACAAAGCGCTTTTATAAAAAAAGGTGTTGAGGAGGGTATCTGGTTGAGCAATGAAGGTGCCTGCATCCCATGCTGGAGTAGTGCCTGGGTTCTGGTCCTGGCTTTATTCTCAATTCTAGCTTCCTGCTAACATGTACCCTGGGATGCACCAGGCAAGGTCTCGAGTAGTTGGGTCCCTGCCGCTCATTTGTGAGACCTGGACTGAATTCCTGGCTCTTGGCTTCAGCCTGGTCTAGTCTTAACTGTTGCAGATGGGAACTTTCTGTCTCTCTCTCGAATAAATACTTTTAAAAAATATATTGAAAATATTATAAGTAATGACATTCATTTCAGATATTAAAAGAGCAGCCAATTAAATGAATTTGACTTAGATCACATCACACTCCAGGAGCAATAATTCACAATGGTCCCACTGCTGAGTCATTGCCATGATGAGTTCTCCTGTAATGATGGAAACTTGTTAAATTCCTCAGTTATGATGGTATTTAAAAAGAGGCATAAAACCATTCCTTTACAGGAAAGTTAGAGACTAGTTAAAAATATACAACTTAGAGGTCTTTCTGTGATGGTTTCCCCTGTCTATTGCAAACATGGGAGATGAGAATCTGGTAGTGGTGGGGAGTATGCAGGAACGTCCTTGGGTCTGTACAAGGGTGAGCCTTCTCTGCCAATACCCATCAGGGTCATATGGAAGAAGTTCTGACCTGAAGGTCCAATTTTAGAGCTTCTGATAAAGGGCCACCCTAGGCAAACATCCTAAATTACACATCTTTGCACTCCAATAATACTTTACTTAAATACACAAATTACAACATGTAGGATGAGAATTACAAAGAGAATTACAGAGACCAAAAACATTCTCAAGGGCACTGGGTTTATGGCCATACTTCTGAAGACTACAAAAACCCAAAAAGAAATGCTTCTTTGCTTTTTAAACCTCTAGACAAAGAGTAGATCTGAAAATTCTCTTATAATTGTCAACCTTTACAATGTTAATGTCCAAAGAAATTTAATTTTCAAATGAAAGATGAGGAAAATGTTTTCACTGGTGTTTGGAATGTTAATTGGCAATGATCATTAAAAGTAGGCATGGAATTAGGGATTTCAGAATATTAACATTGTAAATAAAAAAATTTTCTGTCATTGATTTAAAATGTCTTAAGGGTGATTTAATTCTGAGTGAGTTAGTAAGAAGTTAATCAGCAGCTAAAGCTTGAGTTCTGGCTTTTCTTAAATTTCACTGACTTGCAATGATTTATAATTGCTTCAGAAAACGATAGCATGAATCTTCCTTAGGGCACTTGGTTATGTTAACGAAATAAAATAAAATAAAATGCTGCATCAGAATAAGTGGAAATTCTGGAATATCAGACAACATCTCAGGAAACTACATTGCAGGTGGAATCTACGGAAAGGCATAATGAGCCTGTATCTGGGATTGATGAGAACATCCATTTACCATTCCACAAGGGCTGAAGGAACACCTACTGAGTGCCAGCTGCTGTTTCAGCTCTGAAAGTGAGAAAGAAGGACAGCAACCCTTACCTGGCACTGATCACCCACCATGAACTATGCATGGTACTTGTTTATGTGTTATCTGATAGCATCCTAACAGAGCCCTACCCAGTGGGCATTACTGTTCCCACTCTAATGACCACCACATCTCAGAAGGTTCCTGATTTGACCAAGGTCGCAGACTCAGTTCAGCAAAGTTAAAGGAGAAAACGCAGACCACCAGGGCAAGTGAAACAAATAATCAAAAAGCTGCACCTTTTCTCTCTTTTCTTTCTTTCTTTTTTTTTTTTTTTTTTTTTTTTTTTTGGTCATTTGCCAGTAAGGAAATGTACCAAATAGTTGCCAAGGGGGACACCCACGAGGGATTTTTAGTGTTGGAAGGAAGAATTCATGGCAGGTGCTTATATTAACAAGTACTGGGCTCCAGCACTCAGAGAGGATGGAATGAGTCTTTGGTCTGTGCACATTTGGTAAAAATAAGGCTCTCTTTTAAGGCAGAAAGGATTCTTCACATGGGAGCCACAGGGGTCTGATCCTCTGAGGAGTGGGGTTGTTGCTCAAAGTTCACGACCCTTTATTGCCTCTACTGGAAGAACCAGTGATGACCCACGACAGAGGTTTGCTATATCACCAAGGCAAGGACTGGTACCACTGCAGCATTTTCCTTTTATAGTAGCAAAGGCAAGTAACTTTAAAATTCTCATACAGATCAGGTAAACATCTTTAATGTTTCAAGACTGAGTGCCCGTGAGAAATAGAAATACTGACATGAAAGTACATTGACAAAATTTGGAAGGGGAAGAAAAAAAAAGATCTGAAAAAAGCTGACTGTGGCACAGGCAAGAAATTCTTCAAAAAGACACAAAAAGGAATGGAAGGTAGAAAAGAAGAACATTATTATCTCACCCTCCATAGCTCCTGGCATTAAAATAATTGAATAAAATAGTGATAAGGTGTCAACACATTACCATATAACTGCTGACAAGTAAGTCAAATACCCTTGCAAGCTTCATGTAAATTACATTAGGCCCCGATTTTTCTTCTGCAGTGAAACATAGTTATGATGGTAACTCTCTGCTCAGGTGAAATGATGTGAGAAACTAAGTAGATTCTACGGATTATTAAAGTCCCACCAAATAAAAGATTTGCTAAGAGCTTTCTTGGATTCAATTGTAAACCTAATAGAGATAAAATAACTTGGGGACTTAAAATACACAGATGAAGGACCTCCATTCTTGATATTCACTCTTTTTAATCTCAGTGGACAGTCTTCTGCTTCTCACAAGGGCGGTAGCTGAGGTCTCGGTTCAGAGGGAACATGTTCCCTGTTTGTGCTTCCGCGGCTGTGAATGTTGTCCTGTCACAGGCTCTTGTAAAATGATCTCAGAAATACAAATGAGCTGAAGTTTCATTCTTGGGTGCAAAATTATGGTTCAGAGACCAAGAGGGCTGAAATTTTATCCCAACACACTTGCCATTGTAATACTGTGCCATAATCTTTTGGGGAAATGCAGCAAACACACAATTCAACTTGATAAGATCCCACAGTATTTTTATAAGAATCTGTTAGAGTACTAACCTGGTTACTGACCTCACAGAGTGTTTAGAATAATGCCTTTTAAAAGGACATATTCAAAAAATCATGAAAATGCATTATCTACACTGTTACAAAAAATATGGAAAGCACAGGTGTAAGGATCTGTGAGGCAGGAGTTGCTGGAGGGAGACAGGATGCAGATACACAACAGGGCTTCAGGGAGACCATGGATCTCCCGAGGTCTTAAATTTCCTTTCTCTTCTAATGTTTGTAATTTTCCATTCTTTCCTTGTAACTTAGTTTAGCTGAATAAATATGAACATATTTCTTAACCTTTCCAAGGACTGCTTGTCTTAAGAGACAAAAAACACAGTCTTCTAAATGCATTTTTACCATAAGCTCTAACTTCTCTACTAAAACAAGAACATCACAAATTGAAAAAAGATCAAATTCTTTGTATCTTGTCAGGGCCTATTATTTGATTCTGGAAGAAATATACAAGTACGTAATAAAGGAAAGGCAACATTTGATTGGGAGTATGATGGGAAGGCATAAAACATTCCTTACTAATTTTTGACACATTATTTTGTGATTTCCTAAAAAATATTCAATGTTGTAAGATATATTTACAAGGGGTCTTTGAAAAGTTTATGAAAAATGTACATTATGAAAAGTTTATGCATGGATTTCAAAATCCTTTTTTGCACCAAAATAATTATCTTTCCATTCCATTTTCCATAAAGTTTTGAAGTCCCTTTGTATTTGACTTTTAAAAATGTATAAGGAAGTCAGAGTATCTTGTTTCAAACTTGGCTCTACAGGGGGCTGGCGAGGTGGCACAACAGGTAAAGCTGCTGCCTGTTCAAGTCCTGCCTGTTCTACTTCCAATAAGGCTCCCACTGCTAATGGCTTGTGAAAGCAGAAGAAGATGACTCAGGTGTGTGGGTCCCTGTCACCCAAAGGAGGACCCAGGCACTTGGCTTCTGCTTAGACAAGAGTTGCAGTGGTCATTTGCAAAATTTCTGTCTTTCCCTCTCTCTGTCACTCAGTCTTTCAAATAAATAAAATAAATCTTAAAAAAAAATACACACACACACACAAAGAACAAATCCTGAATCTGTCATATTTTAACTGTGTGACTATGAGAAGATGACAGAAATTTACTCGACTGACAATAATTTTCTATCTTTGGAATATACAAATGCACTTAAAAAACTAATGAGGCTCCTACTAAATAATAAATTTATAGCACATTTCAACAAACTTTTTCTGTACGGACTAGACAGGAAGTATCTTACACTTTCTGGGTCACAATGTCTCTTTCAGAGTATCTCAACTTTGCTGCTGCTGACATGTAAAAGCAGTCACTGACAATAATATATAAACAACAGGCATGTGCATGGACATATTTCAGAAAAACTCTATTAATCAAAATAGACAATTGGTGGTTTGGCAATTGACTGAACTTTGGCCTAGAGCATTTTAGCATCTTACATTTTAAAAATATTTTTTGCATAGTGCTAAAACATACATGGCATGCAAATCTTTAACGTTGTTATTACTGTGATAGTCATAACTTTCTAATTCCCTAAAACTAAAAACTAAATGCAATGCACTTATGAACAGCCAGGAAAAATGGATATTAAAACAAATTATGCAAAATATTGTGTTCATATGCATGAAGTGACAAGAATAGCAGGGTCATTGTGCAAATAAAGTGTATATTAAAAATATTCAATTAGTAGCAGGCAACGGGCACTGACCAGTTTAGAATATGTTGTCTATTGTCTACTATAGTATGTCACCTGGCCATAAACATTTTGAGAATTGCACATAAAAATGGAATGACAGTGTGCTAAATGTAGCCTCATTCTCTGCTGAATCAGATGGTGAGGTTTGGTTGCCCATGTTGGGGCTGGTTCTTGATTCGTGCAGAAAATTCACTGAGATGCCCCAGCTCATGCCGGGGCATGAGTCTCTTGACTTAGGGAAGTGTCTGGTCTTGATCTCAAAGGATTTTCTTGTACCTGGGCCCCATCCCTCCATTTAGGGAGTTTTCTAAATCGTACACTCAAGATCTTTAAAAAATAACTTGGCTGCTCAGACTCTCCCTCAGACTTTAATTTCACTAATGTCAAAGTATGTTTAACTTTGCAAGTTTAATTAATCAATCGGATCTTACCCTTTGCCTGTCCTAAAACCAAATAACCAGTGACCACCTAATAAACTCTGTCTGGCTTTGTTGGTCCTACCCAGTTACACCTGCCTGCTATAGACTGGCAATACGAAATAAAACATTTACTGTATGTCTGCTAGCACAGTGTGAAGGAGGTTGAACTCTTGGTCACACATACCCAGGCCCTAACGGCATTGTTTGCTTAGGAAGCACACATGCAAGCCAAGAGCATAGTGGTGTCTGACACAGAACAGGGATGCAAATGTATGCTAGCATTTATGAATGTAATCATCATTTCCTGAAGATATCAGAGCTTTCAAAGGATGACTGTGAAATTATCAGGGGTCTACTGCTCAGTGGAACTTGTGGATGGAAGCCTGTGCAAACTAAATTAGTAATTAGGAATAGGTCCCACTACTGTTCAATGAACATTCTAAGTGCTGTCAGGTGTCATCTCTCCCAAGAACTGGACTGGAAAATGAGTATGACAAGTCCCTGCTCTCACATAGCTTAAGGTCAGGACTAGGATGGCACTCAAAGCTCAAAACAGAGGGAGACGTGGCTGCTGTGGGAACACAGAGCAGAGACACTGGATTTGGCCTGGGAACCTAATACATCTTGAGATGAATCTTGACAGTTAGAGTTAAGACAGGAGAAGACATGAACTAACCTGTGAAAGTGAAATTGCATTCTACAAATGTAGAGGTACAGGCTAGTTGAGTGCTATTGCAATTTAAAATGCAAAGTAGAGAAATAATGAGAGGAGAAACTAAACAATCAGCCCTCATAATCCCCATTCTTAAAATCCAATCCTAGGTCATAGGAACTATAGGTTCTTAGCCCATCTTAGAGAACTAAACTCTGCCGAATGCGCCTTCTTTGTCATGGGGACTCAGGGAATCTCATTTACTTAAATACCTTAACGGTAATTAGGTAAAGAAAGGATGAACAGAAAGGGGACGGGAGCAGGGGAGAAAATTGACCACACAAAGATGTGTAGCCCTATGTTTCAGTTAAAATAAATGACTTACCATACAAAACTTTAATGTCCTAGGCATCCTTTCTTTACTACAGATAACTCTACCATGGTTTCAGAACACCATAGTTCTTCTTCTTCATAGAAATCTGCTTTTGTTAATCCAAAGCCTACTAATTATGACATAACTTAATCAACGCCTGCAAAAATAAGTAGCTATAAAGCACAGGCTGACAACATAAACCAATAAAGCTGGTCTGGTACCAAAATAGGAAACACAATTTCTTCAACAGGCCTGCCTTGCCTAAAGAGGAAAACTTCTATTTAGTTTCCCATAGTTGTTGCTATCTTCAAATGCAGGTTGTATTTCTAGAACTTCTCATTTTGGGATTGGGAAATAAGAACTTTATGAATTTTTTTTCAAATTTTGAATTCTTTAGGCAAAACGAAACACATGCATGGGCTACATATGAACAGATCCCCAGTATAGGAAGTATAGGAACCACTGCTTTCCAGGGGTACAGAATCCACGTATCACACACATTCCCCACACAAAGTCGGTGCTTTCTCAAAGTTCAGACCACTTCAGGTGCCAAAGAAGCTAGCTCTTAAGCATGCCTCTACCAATGAAGAAACCAAATTTGGGATTCAGTCACAGTCCTTTCTACAAAGTCCTGGGTGGTGAAACCTACAGTGCTCACTGACCTTCAGAGCTGCTGGGGCTGGACAGAAGAGACTGAGACAAGAAAATGGAGCAGTAGTGAGAATGAGAAAACAGATCTATAATACAGTGGAGAATGAGGGCCAGGAGTCCCCAGTGATCCAGACAAAGCTGGTGTGGAGACTGTAAGCAGAAACTCAGCCCTTCAGTCATGATCTGTGCTGATCCACAGGAGCGCTCATCTAGAGTGACTTAGCTCTGCTGTGGGGATGACGAACCCTGCTTCCCTAATGCGGGTATTGCTCCCTGAGCCTCCGATGCACAATCCAGCTACTGCTTGTCAGTTAGGGAACCTTGTCTCATACATGAAGAGCTCCCAGAGCAGCCCAAGGCCCTGGAATTGGTAAATTCTCCAAGAAGAAGGATAGAGGATGCTACTAGAGGTCCCAGAGAAAGACTATCTCAGAGATGGGACAGCGTTCTGATGGACTCAAACGACAGGATGAAGGCAATGTTTTAACTGCTTGACCGAGCAGAGCTTTGCCATGGATGATAAACTCACCACCTTCTCCAGATCAGGTATTCAACGATTTAGCCCTTACTTTGCTGTCTTCTAACATTGTTTGCCAGTATCTGACACGAGGGATACACCAAACACCAGCTACTGATATTGTTATAGAAAATGAAACCACATACTTTTGAGTAATTTAGGGAAAGTTCATGGAGAGCACTGTGAGTATTATAAACATATTATCCACTGGATAAATGTTTCTTTAATATGAAAGTTTAATCTTTTTTTTTTTAAAGAAAGTGAATTGCACACTCCTTTTTTTTTTATTATTTGACAGAGTTAGACAGTGAGAGAGAATGACAGAGAGAAAGGTCTTCCTTCGGTTGGTTCACCCCCCACAAATGGCCGCTACGGCTGGCGCACTGTGCTGACCCGAAGCCAGGAGCCAGGTGCCTCCTCCTGGTCTCCCATGTGGGTGCAGGGCCATCCTCCACTGTACTCCCGGGCCACAGCTGAGAGCTGGACTAGAAGAGGAGCAGCCGGGACTAGAACCCAGCACCCATATGGGATGCTGGCGCCGCAGGTGGAGAATTAACCAAGTGAGCCACAGCGCCGGCCCCATGAAAGTTTAATCTTAAGTATGTCTAAGCTTTGTTTTTTAAATGTTTAATTTCAACTACCTAAAAGGCAGAGAAAGAGAGAGAGAGAAACAGAAAGAGAAAGAGGTATCTTCTCTCCTTTGGTTCACTCCCTAACTGCCTTGCAACAGCCAGGACTGGGCCAGGTTGAAGCCAGGACCTGCAAGTCCATCCTAGTTTCCCACATGAATGGCAAGGCCCCCAAGTGCTAGGGTTATCATCTGCTGCCTCCCAAGATGCATTAGGTAGGAGGTGGAGTAGCTGAGATTTGAACCATTACTCCTATATGGGATGTGGGTATTCAAAGCAGTGGCTTTAGCCACTGCATCAGAAGGCTCCCATGTCTAAGTTTTTAAAGAGCAAGAAGCTGTTTGTACTGCCAATCCTGGGGTCAGGGGGGATGTTTCCTGGGAAAGCAGGTTATTGACTGTACTGTCCATTCACCCTGATTTTATTAGTGTTGCAGATACAGAAGGAACGAGATGCAAAGATCACAGAAAGCAATGCAATTTATCTGCAACCAACCCCACTGGCCAAAAGGGCACTGAAGGACATTTACTAATGAGGATAATGAAACATGCCTTGGTAACCAGCAAAAGCCCTGCTGATAATAGCAGTGAAGCAGATAAAGGAACCTGACCCTCTGAAAATAGACTGGACGGAATACTCAAAGTGCCTGTGCAGCAGCCAACAGTCCTGTGCACAGATAACGCTCCTGTCAGGACACATCCAATGCTACTTTATCAACTAGGGGCCCAACCTCGCCTCCTGACAATCTCAATAGAGCGCAATATCCCCAAGAAAGCCATGGAGTTGTGTTGTTTTATTCTTTTTCTTTTCTCTGGTCCCTCTTCTTTTGTTAAAGAAATTAACATCCTGCACCTTGGCAAAGAACTTTAGCAGAGATGCTAATCAAGGCAGGGAAGATAAGAACAATTGCTGTAAAGAACTGTTTTCCTTTGTTTTCTTTCTAATCTGCCAATAAGAAGGGTACTTTGTCACAGCCTGGAGAATAGGAACCTTGGCTGAAACAGCTTTAGGCTAATCTTTTCTGATTCCTGCTACAGGCTTGCCAGTACTGCACCACAGTCAACTACTAACTGACCTCTGAGATACATCCATCCTTTAAAGCTGGATAAAGGAAATATGGTTAATTTAACACTATTTAGCAATTATAAAAATTTATTTTTAAGAATGTTAAGCAGAGGGGCCAGGGTGTGGCACAGCACATTGAGGTTCGTATCCCATACCACAGTGTTGCTCAAGTCCCAGCTGCTCCACTTCTGATCAGGCTTCCTGTTTATGCATCTGGGAAGACAGCAGATGATGGCCCAAGTACTTGGGTCCCTGCCACTCACATGGGAGACCCACAAGGCTGTTGCAGCCATGTTGGGGAGTAAAACAGGAGATGAAAGTTCCCTGTCTCTCTCTCTCTCTCTGTCCTTCTCTCTGTCTCTCTGCCTTTCAATAAGTGAACTGTTAAAAAGGCTGTTCAGCTGAGACACTGAGAAGAACAGACCAGTGTCTGATTGCCAGAAGCTATATCCAGCTACTACAGCACAATTCCATCCTTACCTTGGGGTAACGCACACACTCCATAAAAGCAGCCGTGGGTAATAAAAATCGACTACATCTTGTCTAGAATATAACATGGCACTAATCCCATTTCCATAGCCTATTCTTGTACAGGGATAACATCCTAAAAAAACTAATAAAAATTATGAATCACATTATGTTGCCAAAAGGGCTTAATGCATACCACAGAGAAATATAATTTCTAACAGGAAGCCACATGTAAATTATGGAAGATAGAATACAGTGTATTTCACAAAGTTGAACTTCTCAGGAACTAATCATGATCTTAAGATTTAAAGCAATAACATTTATTTAAAAAATGTAGTGTGGTACATGGCTTAATTACATTTAGAAAGTAAGATTGTTAAATGACTTCTTTTTCTGAAGGAAAAAAAAAGATAAAAGTCCACCAAAAATCTAAACAAACAAAAAACAAAACAGGTATCAAGATGTAAGAAAGACAGTAATTAAAACAACCTGCTATTGGCCTAAGACTAGACAAACAGAAGAGGTAGCTCCGCAAAATCATGAAATGAATGCACAGACCTATTCATATACATAATGATCTGTTTTCTGACAATGAACTCCTGCAATGCAGTGGTGAAGAATGATCTCTTCTTTTTTAAGTAAATGTTGCTGAACATCCATAAAGGAAGAAAACAAAAATTCTTGATCTATATCTTATACCAAGTGGAAAAAAAAATACAGATAGACCAGACTCAGTATGACAGGTAAAACAATAAAGCTCAAAAAGACCATATGAAAATATACTTTGCGGACGTGGATAGATTTATTACTTTAGGGCAGACAAAGTTTTCTTAAATAGTCTACCAAAGCACTTAACTATAATAGAAAAAATTGACAATCTGGACTTCATGAAAATTAGAAACTGCTCAGTATAATACACCATTAAAAAGCAATGGGAGGAGATATTACAATGCATTTTTCTGACAAAGAACTCATTTCTATGATATATAAAAACCTCTAACAAATCAATAAGAAAGACAGACAACCCAATACAAAAGTAGACAAACAAGCTGACAGGAACATCATGAAGAAAGACATCAAAGGGGTAAACAAGTCAGCAGGAATATTCAGTCATAGTGAGACATACATATTATCAGACTAGCCAAAGTTTAAAAGGCTGAAAAAAAATAAACCCAGCTGTTAATGGGGAGAGTGATTAGAACTTTCATATACCACGGTGAAAGGGGAGGTGAAAACTGGAGAATCCCATTGAACAACTGGCAGGATGGGTACTTAAGCTACATTTATATATATTCCATAATCTAGACATTCAATTCCTGTGCACACACCAAGAAAAAGGCACCAAGCCTCACACAAAATAATGTTCATAGTAGTTTTATGCAAAACAAGCCGACTAGAGAAACACCAATGTCCAACTGTAGCAGAATGGATGAATAAAATGTGACTAATTCTTATAATTGAACACTGTTCAGTGACACAAAGAATGAATTACTCTATATATACAAATGAATGGATCTCATAGCTATAATCCTGCATAGTGGAAATCACACACAGAAGGTATCTAATGCATGCTATCTATCTTTATAAAATCCAAAACAAGCAATGCTTATCTACAGTGATAGAGATAATGAGCAATGTGTGCTTTTTTTTTTTTTTTTTTTTTTTTTTTTGGACAGGCAGAGCGGACAGTGAGAGAGAGAGACAGAGAGAAAGGTCTTCCTTTGCCGTTGGTTCGCCCTCCAATGGCCGCCGCGGCCGGTGTGCTGAGGCCAGCGCACTGTGCTGATACGATGGCAGGAGCCAGGTACTTCTCCTGGTCTCCCATGGGGTGTAGGGCCCAAGCACTTGGGCCATCCTCCACTGCACTCCCTGGCCACAGCAGAGAGCTGGACTGGAAGAGGAACAACCAGGACAGAATCCGGCGCCCCGACCGGGACTAGAACCCGGTGTGCCGGTGCTGCAAGGCGGAGGATTAGCTTAGTGAGCCGCGGCGCTGGCCGCACTGTTTGCTTCTAACAGAGGACATATGGCCTGGTTGGAGATAGAAGGGGAGCTTCTAGAGTGCTGGAAATGTCGCTGATATGAGTGGTGGTTACACTCTGAAACCCATCAGAAGGCTTCTGCTTCTTGTTGGGATACAGAAAGTCAGGAGACTATTCATTATCCATATACTAATGTCAAAAACAAGTCCTCCACATGGTCAAATCACAATTTTCAGAAGTCATAACTTCACAGAAGAAAATGATATCCAATGGAATACAAATACACAAACACACAAGCTCTTTTGAGGAGAAAAGAATCTGCCATCAAAAGGACAAATCATCTAAACTCTGATGGAAAGTTTTGTGGCCATGAGTGGACAGGGTTGATGGTTTCATGCCCTGAGGTGAGTCTTCACCCACTGTCCATTCTTCCCATGGGCCTTTTCCTAGTGCATGAGGGAGTATATCAAAAGTTGTGTGCTGGCTGGAGTAGCTGGCAGGACAAGGAAGAAGTTGGATTCGACACATTTCAAAGAGTGGATGAGGGTGTTAGCCATAGACAGGACACTCGTTGGGATGTCATGGCCACACAGAGGTACTAGTAACCTCTTTATTTTATTGAATTACAACAAGAAACTTTTATTTATTTATTTATGACCTTGGAGACTGACATAAGTAAATGGATGTCAAAAACCACTCCGAAGGTAGAGAAGACAGATCCCTTTCTGCAGCATTCTTACTCCATATGTTTTATTCTCTTACTATGAACTAAAAATCAGAATAAATTAGTTATGTCATTTTGTCACACTGCTCTAAAATAGAAAACGCAAATAAAAACTGCAAAAGAGGACCAGAGATGGAAGCTCTTGACTTTGACTAAAATCTATCTTGAACCAAGAACCAAGAGACTACAAAAAGATCACAAAAAGACTAGTACTAAATAAATTATCCACTGAGTAAAATACAGAGAAAAATCTTTGGGTAACTAGGGAAGTGGGTAAGAAGCAACACATTCATGCCCAAAAGTTTACCAAGGGGCCTAGAAAATGTCAGAGGTCAGGAAAAAAAAAAAACAGGATAAAGATTTATGATGATAATTTGAATAAATCTTACAAAAGGTAAGTTCTACCCTTTGATCTCAAGCATCAATCTAAGTGAATAAAGTCTTTCCTAAAATAACTACCACCGGGAAACTTTATTTGACAGTGCTTCAAGGGACTGGGAGGGAGGGAGGAAAATCAGATCAGCTAAAATCGAGTGTCCTGGTACAGACTCTCAGACAATGAGAACTACCCTAGTTCTTCCCAATTTTTGCAGAATATTCTTACTGATGATTTTCTAGTTATTATTATTTTTCCTAAAGCTTCACTAAGTTAGGTTTAGGTTTATGGCTTCAAAATTATGCACAATGACATGAAACATAAAATAATGAAAGTAGAGCATTTATGAGAGAATGTGATCATTTTACAGTTGTTGATCTTGAATATAACTTAAAGTGAAAGAATAGATTAATTGAGCATTAAGTGAAATATGAGTTTGAATATTCAAAGACATTTATGAGAAATATAAAAAATCTTAGGGTGTATTTACAGAGCCACTTTTATTAGTATTCAAAACAGCTTTACAAACTTGATTCAAATTTTCAACTTATTTTAAATGTGCATCTCTTTTCAATGAGAGTTGAGGTACTACAAACTAAGTATCGAAGCTCGATCAGAAGATGTGGGTATGAGTTTTGGCTGGGCTAATTACAAACCCAGAGAAAAATCACACAACATTCTACAAATGCAAATTGAAATCTTGAATGGGTTGCTGCAAGGATTTAAACACAATAATTGACAGGAATGTGCCTTGTAAACTAAAAGGTGATGTATCAGTTCCTCAAGTTAGTGAAGGGGAAAACTATGTCCATGAAAACTTGCTTTCATTCAAGTTAGCAGTTCTGTCACTAAGATCTGCATATATATTTAAGGCAATGTATTTTAATTTGTGAATAGTGTGAAATCCAAGAACCCTAGGTTCTTCTTGGCGTTAGTAAGTAGAACTGACATAATCATCAAATGTGTTTAAGAAATGCCAGCCATAGTAATATCTTACTGATTATGTTAATATCTTGCAGATAATTTTAAGAGGAACTACATTACATTAGTTGTTTTGAGTTGTGTTAGCAGACAGAACTAAATCCATATTATTTCCTGAGTGTCTGATTTCATAGGATCCAATCACTTTTAGTCTTGGTTTTCTATCACCAAATTGGGGATACACATACTCTTACCATAGGTTTCAAAGATTTAAGACATAACAACATTTAATGTATTCAGCAGAATGCCTGGCATATAGTACAAACCTTATAAATGGTAGCTATTATAATATCTAAAATGATGCTTCCTAGCAGACAAAGATGCTTGTTGTCTATCTGTTTGTCTTTCTCATCATTGAGTAACATGCACAGTGACATAAAGGCTCACATTGTTTAGTATCTAGAAGGGAATTCTGACTTCCATTGAACAAACTCTATGTTCCAGGCACCATGATAAACACAATGGATACCAAAATGAACTAGATATTAATTATTGGCTCTCACTTTAAATATTTCTCATGAATGTTAGATCTGTGAGGGAAGGTATCCTTGAGGTTAATTCTGCTCATCTTTGTACTGTCAAAGATTTAAATAGTGTCTCAAACACTGAATGTGAGAAATGAGTAGTCTTTTTTTCTACCATATATATAAATAATTAAATACTATATTTGTTTTGGAAGAAATATGTAAAGAAAAATATTTTTATTAGTACAAAGATAACTAGAATTGGGTTTATATGCTAGACTCCTTAAAAAATATTACTTTCTTATATAGAAAATTCTTATTTACTTTCTATAGTTGAGAGAGAAAGGGAGAGAGATTGAGAGATTTCTTATCTGCTGGTTCACTTCCCAAGTGCTAGACTGGGCCAGGTTGAAGCCAGGAGCCAGGAACTTAATCAACGTCTTCCATATGAATGGCAGGAACCTAACTACCTGAGCCCTCCCCTGATGCCCTGCCCCCTACCCCTACTCACCCCTATCTAGAGTGTGCTTTAGCAGGAAGCTAGAAATGGCAGCAGAACAAGAACTCAAAATCTGGCACTGGAGGTGGGATATGGGTGTCCTAAGCAGCCTCTTAAACACTGTGCCAATCGTCTGTCCCTAGTTTTTTTTGCTTGTTTGTTTTAAGTAAAGATTTATTTATTTTTATTTTTTAGATTTTTTTTTGACAAGTAGTTATAGACAATGGGAGAGAGAGACTCCCAGGCCGCAGCAGAGAGCTGGACTGGAAGAGGAGCAGCCAAGACTAGAACCCGGTGCCCATATGGGATGCCAGCACCGCAGGCAGAGGATTAGCCAAGTGAGCCATGGCGCCGGCCCCAATTTATTTATTTTTGAAAGGCAGAGTTACAGAGATAAAGGAAGAGACAGAGACACACATACAGAAAGGGTGGAGTTAGGGAGGAATCTTCCATATGCTAGTTCACTTTTCAAAGGGCCACTACAGCCAGGGCTGAGCCAGTCCGAACTCCATCTGGGTCTCCCGCATGAGTGACAGAGGCCCATGTACTAGGGTTGTTTCCCACTGCTTTCCCAGGCACATTAGCAGGGAGCAGCTGAGACTTGAATCAGCACTCATATGGGATGCTGGTGTTGTAGGCAGCGGCTTAACCCACTGCACCACAACACCGGCCCCTGACCCTAGTTTTTTCTACAAGATAAATACAATTACAATTGATAGCTTGAAAAAAATTTAAGAAATATGTACCACGTAAAGGAAAATTTCACCAAGTGAGTAATGGCATAAAAGGAAAGATACTTGATACCATCTTCTTATGTGTATTAATATTTTTCCTATCACTTAATTTAGCATATCAAAATTTCCTTTAAAAGAATTAATATATTGCTCACCTGGTCTTCTTCTCCTCCACCTTCTTCATCATATTTTAGAATATTATCTCTTACATCATCTTCTGGATCAATTAAAAGTTGCTTGGCCTGGCGTTCTTTATCCCGGCGTTTCATCCATACCACAAACATCAGAACAAGGACTAGAAAGGAAAATAGGAAAAACAAACAAAAACCCATAAAACATCATTTTGAAAGGCTAACCTGTAGTCTTTAATACTAATAATTTATGGTTAAATAGGTCAAAGTCTTGTAATGTATTTTTCACTCTATTATTCATTTCTGGCCTCACATCAGCAGAAGCAAGACAAAGCCCACCTGAGCACTGGGTTCAAAGTGAAAAACCTGGTCTCCAGTCTCTGGTGCCCTGTGAATTCTCGGGTGAATGTCTCTGTGCTCAGTGTTACCGTCTACGCTTGGGGACAGTAACTGTTTCTATGTGCACGTGGACTCACTAGAGGACAGACAGCCTGACCAGAATGCTTCCTAAGTTTTACAGACACAAAGCAGCAGTAAGTTAGATTGTTACATGCTGTTTTATTCAGGTTGGTCAGTCACCATTATACTCTCAAATTCACAGAGAATGGCACTTCTCCCGGGGAACAAGCGCCTGCCCAGAAAGACCTGGGTAGTTAAACTGGCATTTGAATCTTGAGTTTTTTTGGCTCTCAGAAGCTGATGTTTTTTTCTACTACACTATTTTGCATTCCCTTTGCTACTACACTGCATGTTTCAGGTAAGATGTCCAGGGCATTAGGCGGAGATGAAATAAAGTTAGGCCTTTGTGCTTTACATTTAGGTGCCTGGTCTAGAACCAAACGTTTTCCAGACAGTAGATATTAAAATCAGTACCAATTCATTCTCGTTCAAAATGCCGGAGTCATTTCTCCATGCGATAATCCATCACACCTAAGTCTCGGTTAGGTTGACACATTGCTGCATTTCAGTTGAAATGGAAACAAAAACCTGACTGCACATCTAGGAAGGAATCCTGTCTAAAATCTAGGAGTATTCGTTTATACCCTGAAACAAAAGATTTAATGACTCCTATTTGAGCACATTTTTATTATTGGCCATAAAAGTAAATATCTTCCTTTTAAAACCAGATACATGATCTCATTTGCCATTGTTCCGGGGCTAAATCTAGCAAGTGGATTATTAGTACAGCATGCAGGTTTCAAATTATAGCCAAAGTAGTCTCCACACAGGAAGTAAAAAAATGCTCAGGCTTCTACAGTAATTGCTCAGAATAGAGGGACGGAATTCTAAATTACCAGAACACTTGTAAATGGAGAAAACATAAAAGAAATGGCCAACATTTTCAAGAAAGTGATTGGTGCATAGCATGATCGCACAATAAACTAAGTCCTGCTGCTATTCCACAATAAAATACGGGGGCCAGGCAATTTATTCTTTTAACCTACATACTTAGAAGTGGTTCCTAAGTACTTTCCAGTGGTTAATTTTTTGCATTCCATTGAACCAAAGATTGCAAAGTATCTTAAAAAGGAGCAATTCCTTAATCTACACTTATTCTAAAGACAGACAATTTATTGAGCTGTGTAATCATTTCTATTATCAAATCTCCAGTATGTGAAGTGCAGTCTCTCCTATTTCACTCAGCCCTTCAGAAACAAATACCTTGTTCCTCGCATGAATGGAGCAGGTTGCTGACTGCGCTTTTTACGAAAGAAAGCAATACACTTATTTTCCTAGATCATCAACTACGTGCCATAAATTCATACTCCAATCATAAGGTAAGTGCTCAAACTTAGGACTGTTTAACGTTTTTCCATGAAAAGAGTTTTCTACATCTCCTCAAGCAATCAGCATCAGAAAATGCTAAGAGGGCACAGGACAAGTATTTGGGTGATGCTTTTTGCAAATGTGTGACTGCTTGAGACAATGTTCTGGGTATTTATTATTATTATTATTCTAAGTTGGACTCATTTATCCCTTATATGATTGGTATGATTGGCAAGAAAATACTCAGAGGTCAAAGGCAGCTGTTAGGTTACTTTACAACACAATGACAAGAGGTTACTTCGATGATCTGAGTGAAAGGAATTAAAATTTAAGAGACAATTAAAACACTCACTTAGCAGGATGATGATGCAGAGTAGGATGGCAATGATGGCTCCAGTGCCTAGCCCTGCACCCACAATCCTGTCCACATCCGTGCAGTCCCCGTTGGAGTCACATTGGCAAACCTTCACACGTAGGATGGAAATATTAGATTTGGGAGGATTACCCGAATCTGTGATTATGATTGGAACTTCATAGATACCAGCCTCAAGAAATTTTATCTTTAAGTTAAGCTGAGCAAAATCACCTACATGAATGGAAAAGGAAAAATACATTTTAATAATTAGTACCTAATCAAATTAAAAGTCCATAACATTTTTCCAAAATGTATTTACTACTGATTGTATACATAAAGAAGATTACAATTATGTTGTATTATGAACATGTGTTTTTTTGGGGGGGAGGGTTGTTGAGAGCTTTTAATATCTTACTTAAACTTTCAAGTAGCTTTTTAAACACATTTAATGATAAGATGATGAAGCACATAAAAATTAACTTTTCATACCAGGCTTCAAAACCTCTTATCTGCACATATCCTCAAATAATTAACCTGTTCTTACCATTAAGCCGAGTGATGGTCCAATTTCTCTTAATAGTCACTGGAGACAAAGGAAGATCAAAAGCAAATGGTCCAGCATTTGGATCAATGTCATAATCAAGTGCTGTGATGTTAATTGAATTGGGGTCTGGAGTTTCACAAGTCTCTGCCTCTTGAGGTAACACTTGAGGGGCATTGTCATTAATATCAAGTAAATAGATCTGCAGTGTTCCTGTCCCACTCATAGGAGGAATTCCTTAAAAGGGAGAAAAATCACAAATTGATATAGAACAATTCTCTCCGATGAGCATCAATTATGTTGAAATTCTCAAAGCTTCTAGCCTATGTGACCTTATCACTGAGCAACCTTATTAAACTCCAGTTGCCACAGCATCTACGAAGACTGCTTTCAGAGCAATTCCACTTCTTGCTTCCCTCCTAGGACAACCCTGTGCTACCACTGTTGCTCTGTAGGAGCTGAGTGTGGCGACAAGGGATACCTCTTCCGTAGGGCCCCACACCTTCCTTGCCCTTGCTGTCCATTACCTGAGGCCATGCACACCAAGCTCCTCCAGGCACTGTGGAAGAAGGCCAGAGAGACAATTTTGTGCACCCTATTCTTGTGAGGGAGAATTAAGGTGTGGGCTTGCAAGAATCTCATAATGCATTTAAAGAAGCTCAAACATAGCTGGGACTCTATTTACAGTCTATAGACAAGTGACATAGAACCAAAGACCTCATCTTAGGAAGGCACACCATGGAGAAATGATCAGTGTTGACCAGTCAACTCTGCTTGAGAAAGTAGAGGGTTGCTCTGTGGACATTATTTCATTATAATCCTAAGACACAGGTTTAAACCATGAAGAATCAAAATACCTGGTCTGCTCAAAGTTCTATGTTCTTGGAATTGGAGGAGTTGGTACTGAAGACTGGTCTGCCTGACCCTAAACTCATTCTCACAGTACTAGAAAGTGTTGTCTCCACCATGTCACATCACATAGTCTGGTGATTTGGCTTTTGCTATGTTATAAATGTTCATACATATAAACAACATATTATATATGCAATATATAAATATTTTATAAATAATACTGTATACTGAAACCCAGAGATTTAAATGACCTGGAACTAGTCACACACACACACACACACACACACACACAATCCTGAAAAAATGATAAGGACAAATCTCTACCACTTTCTATGAGGAGTTGATGGCTTTTAGTGAGAACGGATGGAAGGTGCCTGTTAGAATATTCTAATGTCACCATTTATCATCACATTTTTCACATTTATCATCACCATTTTTCACATTTATCATCACACTGAAAATTATCTGGCTCTTACAACAACTTTAGAATAGAAGTAGCAAAACAATTTATCAATAATGAAACCAAGGCACAGAGTTTAAGTGCTTGCCTAATCATTTTAAGGAGAATTGAGGCTCCAAATCTAGCCTTGTAAAGTCCAGTGCATTTTCAAAGAATCCAGTTACATTGAGTCAATACTTCACTTCTCTCGCATATCAAATGCTCTTTCAATTAGAAAACAATCCCCCAGGGCCTGCACTGTGGCAGAGTGGGTTAAGCCTATATTTGCAATGCTGCCCTTCCCTCTGGGCATGGTTCAAGTCCCAAGCACTAATGTGCTTGAGAAAGTGGAAGATGCCTGAGTGCTTGGGCCCCAGCCACTCTTGTGGGAGACCTGGATGAAGTTCCTGGATCTGGTTTTGGTTGGCTCAGCTTTGACCATTGCGGCCATTCAGGGAGTGAACCAGTAGATGGAAGATTTTTCTCTCTGTGTCTCTGTTCTCTCTCTGTAATTCTGCCTTTCAAATAAATAATCTTTAAAAAAGAGAGAAAGAAAGAAAGAAAGCAATTGCTGCTGTAGAGTGAAAAACCTGATTGTAACTCATCACCATCACACATACATGTAATTTTATAGTTCTTCAAATCTTAACATGAAATGGTTAAGTTCCAGCATAGAAGAAAGCTACTGTTAGCATTGCAAGAAGGCATAAAACTGCTATGTTTTGATATCAGATTGCAGAGGTTGTTTTGACAAAGTTCCAGGGTTAAACATTTTGAATATCAGGTCCATATTATCAAGGATGTGAAATATTTCTTCAGCCCTGTCACCACACAGATTTGTCTATAGATTGCATCTTACTATGCAGAATTTGGAAGGGTTTACTGGAACTGTTCCTATCAGAAATGTTGATAGGCAATGTTTTACAAACTGCATATCTTGGCCACCAAATTGAAGCCTATCATTTTTCTTAAGTGCTGATATTCATAGTCTCACTTTAAAAATATTTTAAAATATGGTTGTGATTCATTAGTGAAAATCACAGATTGGGGCCATTGAGGACAGACGACCAAGGTTCATCATCACAATATCAGGCTTCCATGAAAGGTGCATGGACATGGATGACATCTGTTAGAGAAGACGGGAAGGTATGACACTGGAAGCCTTTTAGAAATGGAAAATAAAAGCTGGACAATTCAGTCTTGAAGAAAACCATGCACGATGAGGCTCTGCTCTCTTGAACCAGCATACAGGATAATACATTGAATATGTTTATCACGTACCATTGTCAGAAGCAAGGAAAGTAGCATTATATATATTGTTCTTCACATTTGGTGATTCTCTGTCCAAAACAGCAATTGTAGTTATTTGTCCATTCACAGGATCTATTTTTAGCCAATTGGCAGGATCAGATAATTTTGTGTATCTACAAAAATAAAGTGCAGTGTTTAATTGTTTTGATCTGAAACTTAAAAAATTAGAGCAGATTTTACAGGTTTAATTCCAAATGTAACTAGCTCATTAACTTGCATTTTTGTTGAAGATGCCTGAAATACAGTGATAACAAGGAAAACTATTTTTGTGTCAGTGATTTTTGGAGGCACACAGAAGTTGTGCTCAATCAGTCATGCAGCAAACATTCTACAGGTATTTAAATGAGATGAGTAGCAGTAGGCTTTGGCATTTTGGACAGATCTCATCTGAGGCTCTTGTCTGCTTCAACAGATAATAAAACAGGTCAAATATAACTTCTAATAAGCAATAGCCCTAGTATATAGGACATAAAACAAATGGTGACCGAAGTTGAATTTTCTATCATAGACTACTCCTACCATACTCTACCTTCTTATCATGGCAGAGATGAAGTCCTAGTGGACAGCGTTTCCAGAGTCTTACTAGGATCTCCCACACTGGGCCAAGCCTCAGCTCTGCACCCTCTCAAAGAAGCCCTACAGTCTTGAGTCTGTGTTGGCACACGTACCACCTTAAACTCCTTTTTTGATATGGGGTGGGGTAAACTTTTCAAGCTCAGTCAACAAATATATTGACTGACCAAAAGCTACTGTTCTGAGAAGGCTAAGTTTCAGGATTTCAACACACCTATTGACAATCTATTCTGATTTTAATGTGTACAGAAAGAGTGAATGAGTGCAGTGATCTGTTAGCTGCAGTTCTGAAGGACATTAAATAAAATATGAACTAATTTTAAAAATTATCATCAGCTATGGATAATAGTCATGCTGGGTATGCTCTGCCAGCCACCTACACTCTCATCAGGAAGGATAAATTAGATTGTGCTGAGGTTGGAAATCTTCAGATACATCCTATAAGTTCCATAATTACTGTATAGGTCGAAGATAAAAATAATTAGCTCTTAAATTTTGGCACTGGCACAAGTTTTCCTTTCTCCTGAAGTGTGGAAGAGAGAAATGTTAAAAGCTTGTGAACACCTCCTATTTATTCATTAGAGAAACCTTTCTGTGATGTTTGGTATAAATGCCCAGGATAAATAATTCCGAATTTTTTTTAAAAAAAAGGAAAGAAGGCAGAAGCACAGGGGCAAGAAATTTTGTTTCTTCAAATTATACATGAGTAGATACATTGTTCCATTTCCTGTCATAATTTATGAAGAGGAAATTTCATCAAAGAATTCTAGAATATCATAGAAAATGTTCATATCTTTACAAGGTTTTTCTGTAAACCTGGGAAAACTGAAGAGGCTTTTTGGAAAAAGAAATAAGGGGTGAGTATTTGCAACAGAATTTAAGATACAGCTTGAGATATTTCCATCCTGTGTCGGAGTGCCTGATTTTGGTTCTGATCCAGACTTCCTGCTAAGTCATAGCCTGGGAGGGAGGCAGTAGATGATGAGTCAAGGATGCTACCCATCTGAGACCCAGACTGAGTTCCAGGCTCCTGACTTCAGCTGGGTCCAGCCCTGGCTGTTGTGGGCATTTGGGGAGTGAACCAGAAAATGGAAGATCTCTTTCTCTCTCTCTCTCTGCCTTTCAAATTAAATGAAAATAATTAAATAAAATCTATAAAAATAAAAAGCTATTATTTTCCTTAAGAATCAGGCTACTGAAACTTGAAAACATTAGAATAAAATTAAGAAATAAAAAATCATCTTATAATACACAGTTTTAGTTCCAATGAAAATTTCTTACTCAAATGGCAAATAAAATCAACTTTATATGCAACACAGAATGCAATGCAAATTACAAAGACAAAACAATGATATTTCCTACCTAATATTTTGCTGCATATATCGATCTGGGTCCTGAGCAGTGAATGTCGTCAACATAGTACCTACATGAAGGCCTTCCTCTTGGCGAATGATCTTAGGATTAGGGGCAAAATAAGGGTTTTCATTTACATCAATAACTGTAACAGAAACAGTTGCAGTTGATTGGGGTGGGTGCTGAATTCCCTTGGCTAATGGCACTTGATTTTCTGCAGCAACAGTAAGGACAAACATCCTATTTGTTTCAAAGTCGATTGGCTGAAAAAAAAAAAAAAGAAACCGTATTTTTGCTGGAAATAAGATTAGCATTCTACAGTTTATTCTTCTTCAACTCTATTTAACTCCATTTACTACTGCTATTCAACTCTATTTACAAAATTTTAATTTTTCCATTCACTGTATCATAAAATTCTCTTCAAATTCCTGGAAAACATGCATTAGCATGCTCAATGACATGACTTTTGTATGGATCTACTTATGTAGGCATGTGTAAAAATTTGATTATTATTTGGCCAAAAATACTAAATAGTATGAGATCACGTGAAAGGATGGTCTAGAGGATTCTCTCAAACACTGGCAGAAAGGCCACTGACTCCCCATTCAGAAAAGTTCTTACCAGTCTCTTATGAATTAGAAAGAACAAGAACAAAAACAAAAACAGAAAATGTCATGGTTTTCCCAGAAAGCTCAGCTTATTTGAAAAGTATCTTTATAACTTGATGTGAATATTTTTGAATTCCAAGTATATACATACACACAAACTTCTGAAGTAATGTTTTTAAATGTTTCTCTCTTTTTCTTACTTAGAAAAGTCAAACTTTTTCTAAAATAATTTTGTACATTTTACTGGTTTGTAAAAATCCCAATTATAAGAATAACACCCTAGATTAATGCAATGAACATGTGAATACTGACTCCAACGTCCCTTGAGTCATGCTGTCACTAGAATGTTATAGCAGTCAGGTGACCAGATTGGGCTTTCATTATTATTTTCTATTGATCTCCTTCCAGGAGAGATGCAAATATGATTCCTGTATAGTAATAACAGGGGCAAAAAGGAGAGCCCTTGTGCTATCAATGGCAGCCTAAGAATGATCAGGGGCTGAAGCTCATGAGAAAGCCGTATGATGAGCACACTGCACCAGGTTCCTAACCTAGACCACAGCTCCTCCAACCTTCAGACACACAAGTTTTCCCAATTCAACTTTCCTTTCTCAAGTATTTTTAAATACGATGGGAAAGAAGCCAGAAAGATTGTAATATTGTAATATTTCGAGTGCTTCCATCAGTCACATGCAACACCCAAATGGAGCATTTATATGTGCTACATGGCATATGCACAGTTCTAAGTCCTTTAATGTGTGTGATGCTGATTTATCTCACAAAAATTCTGACTTGAGTACAGTTATCAACCCCACCTTCTGCATGAGGAGCCTCAGGCTCTCAGAGGTGAAAAACTGGTGCTGACCTCACAAGTATAAAGAGCAGATCTGGGATCCAAATGCAGACAGCCGGGCTCTGGGGCTGGTGCTCTTGATCATGATACTGTAACTGTTGCTTCCAAACCCCATCTCATTGTACTCACGCATGTGCAGAATTCTTGACAACCAGCACCTGTGTGCACCTGTTCATGTAAGGCTAACTTTGGCTCACTTATACATCAATAGTGTTTGTGTGGGAGGCAAAGGGCTGAGTGTCTTCTCACAGAGCAGTTAAAAGGTAGGGATCTTTGCTTTAAAGGGCTTTTACTGACACAGTTATGCATTTATTATAATTGAAGAACATCTCATTTGCTTCCAGCACTCAATTGCTTTGCTGGATTCTTTTTTTGACAATTAAAGATCAAAGAACCAATTTCTTAAAATCTCGAAAACAGCATTTAAAACAGCAACGTAAACGCGAAGCCTTTTCAAAATGTAGGCCCTCTTCTTGTCTCCTCATTCCACTTCATTTCTGTGATATTTTTTGGTTTGTTCACTGCCTGCCAATACTCTAACAGCTGTGAACACAAGGACAGTAGGTGTGACCCTTCATTCTCAACAGCTACCAACTGGTGGTCGAAACTTCAAAATGTGATACAGCATTAATATATCAACTATATTGACAGCTGAAATTGCAGAGGCCAGTCCTGTCTTAAGATTGATAAACTGTCCAAATTGATTAAAAATACCTACTCCAGTGATAATGGAAGATTACCTATGTTGGCCTCAGCATCAACATAAATTAAACAGTAACATATAACCTCCCCCAATAGATATGAATGGCATATGTATTGATGTTTGGAAGAAACAAGACCATGGGGCCGGCGCTGTGGTGCAGTGGGTTAATGCCCTGGCCTGAAGCGCCAGCATCCCATATGGGCGCTGGTTCTAGTCTCATCTGCTCCTCTTCTGATACAGCTCTCTGTTATGACCTAGGAAAGCAGTATAAGATGGCCCAAGTCCTTGGGCCCCAACACCCGCGTGGGAGACCTGGAAGAAGCTCCTGGCTTCGGATCGGCACAGCTCTGGCCATTGCAGCCATCTGGGAAGTGAACCATTGGATGGAAGACTTCTCTCTCTCTCTCTCTCTCTCTGCGTAACTCTGACTCTCAAATAAATAAATAAAACTTAAAAAAAAAAAAGACCTGGGGTTGGTGTAGTGGTGTTGTGGGTTAAGTGGCCACCTGCAAAACCAGTATTCCTTATTGGAGGTCCAGTTTGGGATGCACTGCCTTTGACCCAGCTTCATGCTAATGCACCTGGGAAGGCAGCAGAAGGTTGCCCTACTGCTTGAGCCCTTGCCACCCACATGGGAGACCTGGATGGAGTTCCAGGCTCTGGGCTTCGATCGGACTCAGCCCTGGCTCTTAGAGGCATTTGGGGAGTGAACTAGAAGATTTGTCTCTCCCTCTCTCTCTGTCACATTTTCAACTAAATAAGTAAGTCCTTGGCGGGCGGGGAAGAAGTCCTAAGATTCAGCAGAAAACTAATGGGAAGGGGTCATCTATTGGTTGTTGAGCAGCTATCAGAGACTTCATGGGTCGAAGAAGTACTTACTTTCACCACAGTGACCAGTCCGTCATTGCTGTTGGGGTCAGTCTGAATGGCAAACCGGCCTGTAGGATCTCCACCACTGATTCTGTACACTGCATTCCAGGCTGGCGTATGGGGCTGATCCTTGTCAGTCACAGTTAGGTTGGCTACTATGACATCTACCCTGTTCTCAGGGACTTCGCCATAGAACTACAATGAAGGCAAAACTCAGTCAGAGGAGTGCTGTGGACCACTGAAGGACAACTGTTTGGAGGACCACATGGCCCTCGTTTTACTGCCCCATTAAATCTTTATTATCTCCACTAAATAAGGAGATCGGTAATGCAGGTAATCCCAGCGTTTATGTTAGACTTTAAAAATACCATCACATTTTTCAGTAGCCCATTTCCCCCAAAATTACATTACAGTTTCATTAATATTAAAATTAGCATCCATTTGTGAGTATCTGGGTGATGAATGTGGGGTCAGTGCAAAGGACTTGTCTGTGGGAAATAATTCACCTGCAATATAGATAATTATATGCTGACAAAGGAGCATAAATCAGTCATGCAGTACATACACCTGAAAATATTTTTAAGTATTTTGTTGTAACAGCATAAAGTCTTTTTAGGACATATTTCCAGGTAGCATATTTTAACAACTATATCAGTGGATTTGGACTCTAAGAGATACAAGTTAGCTGGATGTGTCACGTAAAGGCCTGGTGATAGAAATGGCTGAGTCAGTAGCTATTCACTTAAGCAAGTAGCACTTCTACCTAATGCATTTATTATTCATGACAAAACTTCTCGGTAACACACCCCCGACCTACAATACTGTGAGTGACAGGCTGCACTTACTGTCATGGCAGTAAACTCAGGGGGATTGTCATTGACATCTGTCACTGTGATGACGGCCGTGGCTGTGTTGGAAAGGCCATATGTAGGATTGCCTTCCATGTCTGTGGCTTGAATTATTAACGTATACTGTTGCACTTTCTAAAAAAGACACAATGATAACATCATTAGTGGTTCCTCCAGAAGACATCACAGTGGCTTGTAAACAGTTCTTTATTACACACTGACAGCACAGCATCATTCGTTCTGATTAACACGACTTGAAACTTGCCACCAGGTGGAATTGACATTAACTTAGGAGGCACAGATCTGGTCATTCTGTATATATTCACCCTGGTTGGCAGAAAGATACACATGCAGACGTGAAATTCACAACTCAAATGAAATTGCTATCTGATCCCAACCTTCCCTTCTTCTGAACTTCGCAATATTGTGATCAAGCTCTGTTCTGACTAATTTTCTCATATGCAAATTTCTACCCAGTTTATAGATACTGGGTGAATCTCTATATTAGTATATTTGAGTCAAGGGAGAAAACACATACAATTCACCAAGTATATAAATGCTCCTTTTACACATCTTTAATACAGACTCTACTTTGTCATAGGGTTGATATGATATAAAATATTTGCCACTAACTCCTATCAGTACGTACTATTCAAAACTAAATAAAAAAAAGATACATTCTTAAACAAAGTCAAAACCTAACAAAAGGGTTTACTTTTATAATCGTATGTCTTATAAGGTAGGTATCAATTAATTGCATAGTTAGTAGTCTGGGTTTAACTCTCATTGTGTCCACTGTTTTGAACACAGCCTAGAGTGGATGGATATGGACACACTCCCATGTACATGATTATGGTACTATGTTCAAATTCCATACCAACTGTTTTAAAAGGAGACAAATTACACTGCAAGTGTACTTGTCAAAATCTTGACATTGTCTGAATGTGTACAAGCACTAACCAACCAAGTTTTCCATTAGGAAAAACTAATAAAAAATAATATCTAAAATCATTGTGAATCTCCATAGCAGACATTAAAAATACAGATCATTTTTAGAAATGTTCAAATATTCTGAACAAAACTCACTTCCTCCTATGAAAATAAACTGTCACTGGAAAGTGTGGTTTTCCCTGGTTCTAAATACAGCTAGCATTATGAATGGCCATTCTTAAGGGATTTCTGGAGCTTGGACAGAACAGACACAAATTGCAGCTTTTGATTTAGTTGTTAGAGAGAAGGGCAGGGAAAAGAAAGGAGTAGGAGGGAAAGTCAGATATTACACGTTAGACCTTCAGTCTCTGTCCACCCAAATGCCAATCGCTAGCAGTTATTTTAGTTATTTTTGCCTTCCTAAAAGAGAAAATCCCACGCTGTTTTGAATGAAAAACAAACCGCAAAGGAACAGGGCTGCTGGAGTCATTTGAATTTTTCTTAACCCCTAAAACCACACTACAATGCCTACAGTAGTTTACAATTTCTCAATGGTTTCCTTTCCCAATCAAGATTGTCACTCCAGCATCATGCCTTCATGCTTAGTGAGGGAACTTGGTAGGGCATTTAGTTCAGCCTCCCAGATGAAAACCACAGAAATAAAAAACTGCTATGACTCTTCAAATGCCGTTTTTGTGAATTGCTGCTTGCAGCACCAGATAATATTCTTTAAACGAAAAAAAAGTGGTTTATTTTTAAGAAGATAAAATAGTAGCATAGATATTATACAATTCTGTTCCAATGTCTATTCCACAAACATCTTGAACATCATAGCAGTATAATACATACAGTTTTCCACTGAATTGAAATGTTGGGATCAGTAGTAGCTAATACTTGAAATTTCCTACTCTTCAAGCTAGTCTCAACATCCGTAGGTCACAAAAAATTATTTCTAAAATGCAATAGCTCTTCCAATAAAATATATCCACTTTGTAAATCATATTATTCCCATTTCCAAATTGATAAAATACTCTTATGTTCATTATGGGAGATTTAACAGCTTTTGTTTTGGAAAACAAAGCTTTTTTTTATTTTTATTTTTGACAGGCAGAGTGGAGAGTGAGTGAGAGAGAGAGAGAGAGAAAGAAAGGTCTTCCTTTTGCCGTTGGTTCACCCTCCGATGGCTGCTGCGGACGGCGCACCGCGCTGATCCGAAGCCAGGAGCCAGGTATTTCTCCTGGTCTCCCATGCGGGTGCAGGGCCCAAGGACTTGGGCCATCCTCCTCTGCACTCCCGGGCCACAGCCGAGAGCTGGCCTGGAAGAGGGGCAACTGGGACAGAATCTGGTGCCTCGACTGGGACTAGAACCCGGGGTGCTGGTGCTGCAGGCAGAGGATTAGCCTATTGAGCCGTGGCGCTGGCCCAACAAAGCTATTTAGAACTTCTTGATTGACTAACCATTGGGCATCTGGTTCTGAATGACTGACATTTGTATTTCATAAGAATTTGACTCCCCATGACCATGGTTTTATATCCGACCAGGAAGATTGTGCTTAAAGACTTTTCTTAACTTCCTGTTCCATATGGGATAAAATCTCCACTCATCTGCTTACTGTCAATCCTTCCCTCTCTGTGACTCACCTGCTTTTATCAAATATTTATATATCTTATTTGCTCTGTATTTACTGTCAAATGCCCTTTCATGATCTTATGCCACTGTACTTGATACTACCCTTTGCCTAAGCCAGTGGTCTTCAACCAGGGGTGCTGCCCCATCAGGGGACATTTTTGGTTGTTACAATTGGAGGGTGCTGCTAATCTCAAAGAGGGAGAGGCCAGAGATGCTGCAAAACAACCTGATACACAGGACAGATCCTCACAACTAGGAAGCATCTGGTCCCAAATGTCAGTGGTGCTGTCTCTGAGCAACCCTGACCCAGAATACCATTCCCTTCCAACACACAGCTTAGAAGTCACCTCTGAAATGAATTCTGAAAGTCTCTGAGGTTGAGCTGTTTGAGTCTTTGGGCCTGCAATGCCACAACATTCCTCTGTCACTGTCTCTAGAAGACATGGGCTGTTATCAGTAGTAGGCTTATCCGTGTCTCACTATGCAAACAAACACACTCACATCCCTCCCTAGAGCCCTTGTTTGGTTCATTTTTATGTCACTGGTGTACAGCACAATATCTGACAAAGAGTGAGACAGCAGTAGATCCTTCTGACTTTGTGGCTGGCTGGCTGAAAAACCTTGGGCTTCACATTACCTTATAAAAACCATTTCAAGTTAGGGGTAAATAATCTTTTTATTTACGTAGGTGCTATAATTTATTTACTGAAACATAAACCAGGAGCAGGAACTAGCTCACTTTTCCCAAACTGCAGTGATTCATATAAAATCTTCCCAATTCTGTCACATCCTTATATTTCTATACCATGAGTCATTTCTCATTTACCTTGGTATTAACTCTCATTTTAAAGCTTAAATTAATTTATTATAAAAGAATGATAAATGGAAAATTAGAATCACTTGCCATACAAATAAATTTAAAACACACTTAACAAAATTCTTTCATTCTGATGTCTCTACTTGATAGAGTAGTATCTAAAAGGCTTGTGGGCTCTGTGCCTGGAGGATCCTCTTCATGTACCAATGAAAATCATATACCAGTGTAGCATACTTATCAAACACTGGTATCAAGGAAAAGAAGAGAACGTTTAGTCATTCATTTGGCAAACATTCACTGAATGTGTACCAGATGACAATGTACTATTTACTTGGCTAAAACAGTGAACAAAACCAGGTAAGATACTGCTTTTATTAAGTGATGGAGACTGACAAAAATGGATCACATGACTAAAAGTCCCATGCAACAGTAGTAAGGGTATGAAGAAGTGACGCAAGGAGCCTTTGTTAGGGGTTCCCAACTTCTTTTCAAAGCCTGGAGAGAGGAACAAGTGCCAAGTGGTGTTCCGGTGGTTACTGAGAACTTGATGATGAAATAGTCTAGGTGGACAGACAGTAGTGCGTGGTAAAATGCACTCAGACTGTGACCTTGAGAGACTGAGGAGAAGGTACTGGTCACATGCAATAGGAAACTCGTCATGGATTACAGGCTTAGGGACAAGATGACTTATTTGCATTTGGATGCACTGGAGTAGGAAGACAGATAGTTAAGTAACAATGTAACAGCACCTAAGAGAGAAGTACAGATTTGTGATTGCACAACTTCTTAACTGCTAAACCCCAGTTCCAACACCTGTGAAGTAGGACTGCAAGTACTACCTACCCTGTAAATCTGTAGTCCAGTCTTTTTTCCGATCATGCTTATTGCATGCTCACTGCTTTAAGGGACTTTATGATAAGAAACAATAACACTTTTGAGATCGGGATCTATGTGCAAGGCACAGTTCTAAGCATTATGCATTATTTCATTCAGTTCTCACAATAATTCTCTAAGACAGGTGGGGCTTTGTTCTCATTTTCCACACGAGGAAACTGAGTAGAGAGATTGCACCATTAATCACTCTATTAGATAAGTGTAAAAAGAGAAAAGTCAGAACACCTATGCAGCATGTGCACCTCCTAAGTGTGGAAATAAGGTAGAAAGTAAGATTTCAAGTGGATAAGCAAGGGCTGGGAGTTGACCAGTGAGTCGGGGCTGCCCTTTTGAGAAGTCTGGTGTTGAAGCAGGATGTCTGAGAACTTGATCATTTCTTTAGGATTTCTGTTCAGGGTAAAACATGAGGCACATATGCCTCTCTGATTACTAAGAACATGAATCCAGATGTAATTTCTATGCAGCATGGTCTTTTGAAAACAGAGAGGTAGGCAGACCAAATTGGGTGCCCTGAGAAGGGGTTGAGGATTGGTTCTTAGAGAATGAGGACTAAGTCTATTATTTAGACACTGGAAAGGGTTATTTAGGCAAAGGAACTAAGAACAGAAAAACAGAAAACTTACTATTTATGTAAGTAAGTTTATGTAGTTCTCTGAATGGTTGGGCATCATTTGTTCTTAAGTGGGAGGAAAGGAATCTGCAGGGTTAGGCTAAGGAAGGCTTTGGGACCAAGGCTCTGGAGGGTCTGGAATGTCACATTAAATAATTCTATATCCACTAGGGTGTGGATGGCCATTTCACCATAAGGGAGACACAGTGTGTTTGAAGATGATGAAGCAGCCTGTAGAAAAGGGAAGACTATAAACATCACAGAAAACAGCCGAACACTTCTTGAGGACATAACAAGGAATTGAGGGCACAAACAAAAGGATTATTAGGAGCCAGTGCTGTGGCCCAGTGGCTAAACCACCACATGTGATACTTGAATCCCATGTGAGCACTGGTTTGAATCCTGACTGTTCTACTTCCCATGCTAATGCGCCTCAGAAAGCAGAAGACAGCACATGTGCTTGGGCCCCTGCCACACATGTAAGAGACCCAGATGGAGTTCTAGGTTTCTGGCTTCAGCCTGGTCCAGTCCTGGCCATTGCAACCATTTGGGGAGTGCATCAGTGGATGGAAGTTTTCTCTGTGTGTATGTCTCCCTCTCTCTGTCAATATACTTTTCAAATAAATAAATCTTATTATAAAATAAGGGATTACTAGGGGACAGGTGTTCTAGCATAGTGGGTAAAGCACCGTCTGCAATGCTGGCATCCCATACAGGTGCAGGCTTGTGTCCTGGCTACTCTACTTCCAATCTAGTTCCCTGCTAATGGCCTGGGAAAACCCGCAGAAAGTGGCCCAAATGCTTGGGCCCCTGATACCCACATGGGAGACCTGCAAGAAGCTCCTGGCCTGGCCCAGTCCCAGCTTTTGTGGGTAGTGAACCAATGGATGGAAGATTCTTGTGTGTGTGTGTGTGTGTGTGTGTGTGTTTCTCTGTCTCTAACTTTCAAATAAATAGAAAAAAAATTTTTTTTAAAAAGGAGGGTATTAGACTTGGAAAACAGGAAGTACAATTCTTTGTCATGAGAAGAATTATGAAGAGGGGTGAAAGTGACAGTGCTCAACCAGTACATGCTCCCGTATGTTAGGATGACAATGAAGAAAACAGTATCTAAGATTTATAGGGTCCTGTGCTGAATGCTTTCTGCAGGATGTTACATCATCCTTACAACCATGCTGTGAGGTACAGAATATTATTATTCCCATTTCCAGGTGTGGGAGTTGAGGTTGTAGGTTAATACACTGAAGATCAAATAGCCTTGAAGAGCAACAGTCATAATGCAAACCTCATGCAGCAGGGGTGAGTCATGGGGATTCTGTCCAAGAAGGGCAGGGGATGGGCATGAAATGGCTGGAAAAGAAAGGAAGAAAATGCTAGGAATAGCCACCAAGCATGGTAACAAGAAGCCAGATGGAAATAAAAAAAACCACAGACAGGGTCTTGTGGCAGGTACAGCTTCAGTTCTGCAGAACCTGAAGAATTGATGTTTTAAACTTGTAGATTAAAGAAAAATAAAAAGCTCAGTCCCAGTAAGCATTTCAATGATTAGGAGTTCAATCACTTAAAGGTGTCATACATTCTGGGAGAATGACAACTAAAATTACTTTTGACAGAATGGAAACTATGAATTCTAATAGAAATAAAAGAATTTCATGCCTACACGAGGCCTGAAAAAGTCAAAGTAATTTATCCCTGGCCGCAGGCAGAATTACCATAAACCATCCCAGATAGATACATTTCTCTATGTTAAGTGACTTTCAGAAAAGGAAGCTTTTCTGTAATTTCCCATAGTAACTCATTGTTGTGTTTAATAATTTTGCTGTCATGAAGCTATTTCTCATACTGTGTCTACCCCGAGATTCCCGAGTTTCAGATCCATTTCTGCATTGGTTTCGTTCATGATTAGTGAACGGCTATTCTGCCCACTGTCTACTGGAAGAAAATACTTAACATGATGATGGCCTCACTTCAGGCTTTCATCCTTAACACTCAGTGTAATCTCTTTTGTAAACATGGTTCATCTTCTCCAGTAAAACTATCTTTAAATATCCATGCCTCTTTCCTGCATCAAACATCCAGGTTACATGGGATATGAATGCTGCTGGATGAAAACAGGACGAAGCTACATCTTTGTATCACCCAAATGTCAGTGTGAATGGAAGAGAAATATTAGGATTGTGCAATGAGCTAAATCTACTTTGTACGTGAGCAATCAGGCACTCAAGAGGGAATATTGAAAAATATCCTATATTCTCATATAAAATATGGCATTCATGTTGAGTTTATTGGCATATAAGGACAGTATTGCATACAGTAATTCAAGAAGTGAAACATATACATTTTCTGAATATCACTGAATTATTTTACTATTGCAAAAAGTAAATGGGTATTACCAATCTCTGATGCAATACATTCCAAGAAAAAGAATGGCAGAAACCTGGAAGGTAATAGGCACAACACCATAGGCACATACCTCACTTCTAAGTAAGGCTCTCAGTTCAGTTGTGAACCTTGATTGGCTCATATTACATTATTATAGGCTTCTGGCACTATCTGGTATATTTAATTAATCGCAACAGTAATGGTTTCTTTGATCCAGTTCAAGTGAATGCCACTGCAGCAAATAAAGCATCACAAAAACCTACTCCTAAAATCCTTGTCAATAATATTTTCTGTGGTGGTATAATGTTTCCTTTTGACATACATCATCTGAAGTCTCATTACAGTAAAACCAGGCTCAGCCAGAAATTTACAGAGTGCAAATCTCTATGAGATGTCACTCTGATAACTCACTTAAACAGTAATTATGGATGTTTAAAATAATAACCTTGAGAAACTAAGAAAATGGCCAAGAGAGAATAAAGAAATAAAAGTTTCACTACTGCTGGAGTGTCCAGAAAAAGGATTTAAGCAAAGCATGAATCACAACCTGAAGAACCAGAAGGTTTCAAGATCATGAAAAAGATACAAAACATTCCTAGCAGAAGGGATCACATGATAAGGATCGCATCAATTGATCTACCTGGAATTAAACCTATGGTATCACAATGCCATCAACATTGTTTGCCTTTTCAAAAAAAAAAATTACAAAGTGTTTCTCTCCGCATTTTTAGCTTTATTTATTTATTTATTTATTTTAAAGATTTATTTATTTGAAAGGCAGAGTTACAGAGAGGCAGAAGCAAAGGGACAGAGAGAGGTCTTCTATCCGCTGGTTCACTCCCCAAATGATACAATGGCCGGAGCTGGGCTGATCTAAAGCCAGGAGCCAGGAACTTCTGAGTCTCCCATGCAGGTGCAGGGGCCCAAGGACTTGGGCCCTCTCCTACTGCATTTCCAGGCCATAGCATAGTACTGGATGGGAAGTGGAGCAGCCAGGACTGGAACTGGCACCCATATGGGATGCTGGCACTGCAAGTGGCGGCTTTACCTGCTACTCCACAGTACTGGCCCCTTCATCTGTAGCTTTAATGCTTGTCAATAGAATGAATGCAGTCACTAGTGTTCAAATGTGATATAAATTAATGTTAGAAAGAAGGGGCAAGTTCTAATAAAGGTGGCCATTTCTTTTGTACTACAGAGGCTATGAAAACTAATCATTGGGTCTCGCACTGTGGCATAGTGGGCTAAGCCTTTGCCTGTGGTGCCAGCATCCCTTACAGGTGCCGGTTCGAGTCCCGGCTGCTCCTCTTCCGATCCAGTTCTCTGCTAAGGCCTGGGAAAGCAGTAGGAGAAGGCCCAAGTCCTTGGACCCCTGCTCCAACATAGAAGACCTGGAAGAAGCTCCTGACTCCTGGATTCGGATTGGTTCAGCTCCAACCATTGAGGTCATATGGGGCGTGAACCAGCAGATGGAAGATTTTTCTCTGTGTCTTTCTCTCTCTGTCTGTAATTTACCTTTCAAATAAATAAGCAAAATATTTAAAAAAATATTAATCATCACATGTTATTTGTATCTCAGGAAAATGCAAGTGCCAGCAGGTTAGGGCACTATCTGCAGCACCAGTATCCTGGATGAGTGACTGTTCTAGTCCTCGCTGCTCCATTTCCAATCCAGTTCCCTGTTAATGGGCCTGGGGAAAGCAACAGAAGATTGCCCAAGTACTTGGGCCCCTGCTACCCACAGGGGAGACCTGGATGTAGTTCTTGGCTCCTGCTCTGGCCTGGGCCAGCCCTAGCCAATGCAACTATTTGCGGAATTAACAAACAGATGGAAGATCTCTCTCTGTTCCTTCTCCTCTTGCTAACTCTGCCTTTCAAATAAATAAATAAATAAATGTTTTTTCTTAAAAATGCAAGTGTTAAAATTTCCATAAATTTATGCACACAGTATCTGACCACTATTTATAAAATAATTTTAAATATTAAATTGACAAATTGTACACATTTACGGGGCACCATGTGACATTACCATACATGTATACATCACATAACATCTGATCAAGGTAATGTACTTATTTCCTCAAACATTTACTATTTCTTTATGGTGAAAGCATTCAAAGTCTATTCTTCCAAGTTATTTTTAGAAAATCATACAGCACATTATCACTCTACTATGCAATAGAACACTTTCTAGAAACTTCCTATCCTTATCTAACTTAGTAGTTATTCAACCTTTCCTCATCCCTTCTTCCTCTCTTCTCTCCCCAAACTCTGGGAACCACCATTCTGTTCTTAACTTCTATGAGATCAACTATATAGATTCTACATATAAATGAGACCATGATCATGATTTTTTATTTAATTTCACACAAACTTTTGAATATAAAGGAAATTTAAGAAAATGCTAGAAATTTTAAACACGAGATACAAGAAATATTGGCTTGACTGAGTTAATGACCACACTGAGCAATACATAGGCTACCAATGTTTTATCCAGTAATACTAGGGTACTTCGAACCACTCTGGAAAAATGACATTTTTAAAAGATAAGTTCACTTCAGTGCAAAATGTTTTTAAAAATCCATGCATTTTTTTTCATTACATGAATTTTCCATGAATTTCTTGAGAACCACTCATATATACATCACTGAACCATTTTGAAGTTCTAGAGGGAATTATACAATGGGTCAACAGATTTCTTAATTAAATTGGTGACTGGGTAATGCAGTGAATATATTATTATCTGGAGATAAAGTATATGTGATACAAAATACCTTTAAGATTAGAAATAAATTGAAACACATTTTGGGTGACTCACTTCTCGATCCAGTCCAGCTGCCACGGTGATAATGTCCCCAGTCTCATTGTTGATTGTGAACATGTTGGGAGAAGGAGTGCTTGGAGCCTGAGACAGGATCCTGTATCTCAACATCCCATTTAGGGCATTTGGGTCATCCGCATCAATAGCAGTCACAGTCATCACATATGTTCCTAGGGACAGTGCACATGGAAAATGAATGGCTTCTCTGCATCTCAGGGGCCCCTTGAAAGCAAAGTAAATTTCCCATTTTTATATACTTTTCACTGTTTCAAAACCAACATTTTTAGTTATTTAGACTTGATTAAAAATACTATGGTAAGAAGAGTACTCATCTTAAAAAACAGAAAGCATGCTTACATACTTGAAAGAGAAATGATACATTATATACATTTATAAAGACTAACTTTTCCATAATTCAGGAGATAAATTCAGTCTATGAATCCAAAAGGAGCTACATAATTTAATATTAAATATTTTATATGAGTTTATATAAAATGAAATCAATAATATAAATACCATTAGAAATATATTTTATGGTCATTGATCCATTATGCTTCAGTTATGCAGTAACAGCTGAAATGTCACACTGAGTAGGATTCTCTTCAGTGTCTAAGTTACTTTTTGAAAGTAGGCTTTGCACAAAAGGCACACTCCATTTACCCAAGTCATAAGGAATCATTTCATGCATTACTGTTTTGGGACACTGAATAGAGATTTGGCATTGTGGTTCACTATTTCTTCAGAGATTAAAAGAACACTGTAACCAACTCAGGGACTTCAATTTATTAGATACATGGGAACATCAATCTACAAAGCATTAGGATCAAATAATTTCAAACTAGCTAGACAAAAAATTTACCTTAGAGAAAAGGACTTACTATTTAGGATGGTTTGTTCTATGGAAACTTTTTAAGAAACAAATCATAAAGTGTTCTGTATCTTGCCTATCTTGTATCTTGTATCTTCTTTAGTACTCCAAGCCTGATTCTACTTTAGAAACACAGAAAATTTCCTATTTGAAATTTTCTCTATATGGTACACTTTTGCCCAAGAATTGGCCATGTCTCAGTTCATTTTTAAAATCTTTTTTTCAGAGTTCATCTCTTTAAACAAGATACCCTCTTTGATAATGTGCCATATCTACATCCTCATTATTTTTTTTTCAAAAATGTCATTATTTGCCTGCCTGCTTGCTTTTATTTTTCTGATCTCCTAGAATTAGAGTTGACCAGGGCAGGAACTTGCTTACACTGTTGTATCCATAGTGCCAGAACAGGGCCTAGCCCACAGCGCATGCTTTCTAAACGTGTTGAAAGAATGAACGAATGAATGGTCAAAACAAAAACCCCTGTTTCAGAACCTTGAACCAAAATAATGATAATGCAATTTAACATAAGATTCATTACATTATCAAACCCTTCCTAGAAGGAGGCTTTCGAACTTACAGAAGAATCATGGGAAATAATACACTCATGAAATGTCCTCCCCTCCAGTGATCACAAAGCGTTTTTACTTATGAAAGACTTATGTGGAAATTCATAGTGAATACATAAAATATATACTCTTAGTGCTTTATTTTGGATAGCTTGGTGACACAGTATTTTTCATAAAGTTTGAAATAATAAAGGCCAAAAGAAAATGACTACAAAGCAATCTTTTGCAGCCAAAAACCCCTAATGTTTATTTATCTTTGGAATATTTGTGTAAGGGTAGTGTTTTATTAAGGGTATGTTTAACGTGCCTCAATCTTGTTATATTTTAAACACAAAAGAAAGCTGCTTTGGAACCATGACGCAAAGGAACCACAGATGGTTGAGCTTCCTGCCCAGCCCCTGTCCTCCCTCCCCCCAGCCACCCCCATATTCACCCTGGATTCTTTTCTCAGTGGACAAGAAGCACACATGACCAACAAGAAGAACGTGCTTAATGTGCAGTTACTTTTATCTACACATTGGCTTATGTGTAAGAGAGCTTCTTAAACTACCATAGATGACAAAGGTATTATGTCATACAATTTTAAATGTTGAAGCCTTTTAGCAGTATTTTAAAAATACATCTATTATAGCTAATGAAATCTTTCTAAATTCCAATTCATCTCAGGATGGTTGGCCAAAATGGGCAACTTCTTGCTTGACTGTTCCACTGAGACTGTTTTCAGAATAAGAACCTAAAATTTTGGTCAAACACCTCTTGAGAGCCTGAGAGGATTTGCACAAGTGTGGTTCTTGGCCAGGCCACCTGCCATGATGCAGTTGAGAACAGGGGATTGCAGAGGATATCAGGGCCACCCCGACAGTCATTCTCCAGGTGACACACCCCGACAGTCATTCTCCAGGTGGCAATCACAGCTGTCACCACGCCCCTTCCTTCCTTTTGGTTTCATTTCACCACCTGGTCCCCCAAACCCTCCTTTCCTGTAAGCCTTTCCAATTGCATTTCTATGGCTGCGAAGTCTGGTATGACCCAATCTGTATGTTGTGAACAGATGGCTTCTAATCCTCTGGTGTTCACTTTCAAACTGTACTATCAGATACAGCAGAATAAAGGGATCCTACAAATTTCATGAGATACAATCAAATAGTATTGGATTTTTTTTCAAAGATTGAAAAAACTGTTAAGGACAATAAGGGGATATTTTTCTGTTTCTACTCTTTGATCAGTCTTTGTCTAAGATTTCTTCCTTTTTCCCTAAAACCACTACGCAAGGAAGGAAATGATATCATAAGGCTTATCTGCCTTTTCTCTTATCTTTTATTTAACAACACGGAATACCGCATTTCCTGAAGTTATTCTCACATTTATTTTAAAAGTTTGTTTGTTTGTTTGTTTATATGTATTTGAAAGACAGAGCAAGAATGAGAGTGACAGAGAGAGAGGGAGAGATAGATATTTCCATCCACTGCTTCACTCCCCAAGTGTCTACAACAACCAGGGCTGGGCCAGGCTGAAGCCAGGAGCCAGGAACTCCAGCTGGGTCTCCGACATGGGTGGCAGGGTCCCAAGTCCATGAACCATGCTGCCTTCCAGGTTGTGCATTAGCAGGAAATTGGATCAGAAGCAGAGGTTGGGCTCCACTGCAGGCACCTCAGTATGGGATGTGGGAGTCCCAAGTCGCAGTTAAACTAGCCCTTCTAACTTACCAGGCTTTGATCCCTCAGGAACAGTCCCATTCCAAACTTGGTGCAGGAATTCAGGTCTGTTATCATTCATATCAATAACATTGATGACAATGTCAATGGGATTCTCCACCTGATTTCCATTAATGTCTACTGCATGTGCCCTCAACTGCAAGAATAGGTAGAAAACAAAACTACTTAACAGACTTACATCTTTAGGAGGATAAAATATACAATCATAGTGGTATTGAAAGAGTAACAATAGACTGAGAACTGAAAAACAAAACCTTCTCATAAAAGGTGAAGTTAGCCCCTATAATGAGGGTAGATAAAAGCAGAAAATAGCACTTATGATCTACTAGGATTGAGCCCAGAACACAAA